>NW_027397087.1:28109395-28116348 GCF_003265705.2 Callorhinus ursinus
CTCACCTGCATCTTCCATCCCATCAACCTGCTGTTCCCTCCTCCAGGGTTTTCCGGCTCTTTCTCCCTACAGACACCACCCTGCTTCAGAGAGCTTCCCTGACAGGCTGTAGCCCTGCACCTGGGGCCTTTGGAGCCACCAGCAACACCTCCCTTCCCTTCATTGCCAAATACAGTGTGTTTCTGGCTTGAGAGGTTGGTTGGCTGCTTGCTTGCTTGCTTGCTTGCTTGCTTGCTTGCTTGATTGCTGCAAAAGCCACCTCCACCTTCCCGCCCCTCCTGCCCTGACTCTGCCTTGGAGCCCCAGCACAAAGAGTTCCTTATCACCAAGCCCTGGGCTCTGGCCAGCCCTGGAGTCTCTTCCCTCCAGCCCACAGACGCCTCACCTGCCATTGCACCACGGTTCCCATGCCCCGCGTGACCTCAGGCACCCAGGTGTTCCTGGAATTCTGAGCATGACTCAGAACGGACAGTTCTGTCACTCCACACGGAGCGGCCTCAGCTTGTCACAAAGCCTCTGTTTCCTGGGTCAAATGGTGATAATCACACCTGCATCACAGGGTGAAGACAAAATAGAATAATCAATGTAAAACACTTAGCATAGTGCTCGACAACATTAAGTGTTCAATAGATAATAATCATTACTAACTGTCTTAGAGAACTAATGCATACCTCTGGTTATGGGCAGCTCACTACCTCATTAGGTAGCCAGTTCACTGTCGATATCACTCGGATTTTGAGCAAGTTTTCCCTTATTTCTTTAACATATACAACATAATACAATGTTCAAAGCACTCCCTAAGTACTTTACAAATTTTAACTATTTTAACCCTTAGGACAACACTATGAGGTATCCCTGTTTTACAGATAAGGGAACTAAGGCACAGAGAGACTAAGTAATCTGCCCAAGGCCACAGAGTTGGTGAGTGACAGAGCCAGGAATTGAACCCAGGCAGTCTGACTCCAGAAGTCTTGTTTTACTCTCTACACAGCTGTCTGTTGGGTCAAGTTTAATTAAAAGGATATAAATTAACTCCTGCTCATGGGAGTGCCCTGAAGTAACACAGAACAGTCCCCATACTGACTTCATTCAAGTCCAGACACTGCATTTGATTTATCTTTGTTTCTTCCTTCGTTCATTAAAAGAGTACTTAGGGAATATCTAGTACGTACCTGGCAATATGGTGCCCCGAGGCCCAGTGGTGAACGAGACAAGCATGGCCCCTGATCTCGCATTCTTGCTCGTGCCTTTCAGCTGCTGACAGTGCCCGGCACACAGTGAAGTTCTGAGGACTAGAGTGGGCTCAGTCTCTGCATAAAAGCCCCCCATTCCTGGCGGCTCCCGTGATCCCTTTCCCCAAGGAGTTATGGCAGGAACACAAAATTCCACTAGAAGGTGCTGTTCAGTACAGATGCCTTGAAGACTCCCTTCCACGCAATAAGGGATACTTGAAGGGCGGTGTTGGGGTTGTTTAGGGAATCCTGGAGGTTTTAGAGACGGAGGGAATCACTTGCATTTTCCCAGAAAGCTCCTTGAGCAGAGCCAAGTCCCCTGAGTCCAGCACAC
The DNA here is from genome assembly GCF_003265705.2 of Callorhinus ursinus. NCBI lineage: Eukaryota > Metazoa > Chordata > Mammalia > Carnivora > Otariidae > Callorhinus > Callorhinus ursinus. The sequence continues at coordinate 28,110,962 of NW_027397087.1, forward strand.
TGATGGCCACAGCCAGCTTGCTGGGCCCTGCGGGGACTTCCTGGGAGGCACCGGACTCCCCACTTGGCTCCTGATGAGCCAGCCCGGCGATGGCCCTCCCTCTCCATGCCTGCCCTGAGGGCACCTCTTTCCCCATCCCCAAAGTCACTCAGCCAAGAGTGAGACAAAGGTCTGGTGGAAGAAACACCTGATTTCAGGCTTGGAGAAGCTTGGGAGAATGGGGTAGGATGAACCAGTGTAGTACAGCCATAACCGTGGGGTAATCTTTTCTAGGGGCTAGAAATCTACAAGTTACCATGGACCTTCGGTGTCTGAGTTCTAATCAAATAGCAAATAGGTAAGTCAAACGGGAGTCCTCTGGAGCGTTAAATAATTACTGTGTGGTGTTCAACAAAGACCAGGTATGACTTTGAAAGACATACTGTCCTCTCTTTTGCCTATTTCTACGTTCTGGATAGTTTTTCTCAGCAATAGCTTGTGTCTCTAGCTGAGGTTGTCTTGTGTATTATTTACTTATCACCAGTCTCAACCTACTAGCATAAAAGCTCTAGGAAAGCATGAACTCTGTCAACCTGGATGACCACCGTGTCCCCATATTCTACTTCAGTTGCAGGTGCCAAGTAAGTGTTCCATAAATATTTGTTGAGTAAAGAAAATCAGTTATAATCAAAAGTTGTGCTTGGAAACAAAGAGAAGAAGAGAGGTTACTAGGGGCTGGGGAGTGGGGGAAGGGGGGGTTATTGTTCAATGGGACAGAGGTTCAGTTTGAGATGACGAAAACATTCTGGAGATGGATGCTGGTAATGGTCACACAACAATGTGAGTGTACTTAATGCCACTGAGCTGTGCCCTTAAAAATGGTTAAAATGGTAAATTTTAGGCTACATATACTTTACCACAAAAGATGATATGATTATAAGAGCAGCCTCTCGTCAGCCAAGGGCTTGTTGTCTGCCGACCCTGCTCTGAGCGCCTTCTGTATATTAAATCCTGTACTTCCCCACAACTCTGTGTGTGGGCATTTTTCACTATTTTCGTAGCATAAGTAAAGGAATGAGGCAGAAGTAGAACAACTTGCCCAAAGTCACACACCTAGTTAATGGTAGAGTTGGGATTTGAGACCAGGCAGACTGTGTTCCTAACCATGGGTACATTTATGGTCCAGGTTATCCATAGTGTGTGATTCTCTAAGAAGGAGCGATCTCCTGGCCTACAGAAGTCCAGGAGGTCTTCCTGGAAAAGCTGGAATGGGAGCCAGAATCTATCATGCAGAGGGGCCAGATCAATTTGCCCTCTGCTGTGGTTGCTGCATTTGACTCATCCTGACTCCAGCTCACTGATGCTAGCACCCTTCCCCTAAAGCCCAGAGCCTACCCAAAGTAGTGAATGTGTTGTGGGTGGGCTCAGGAGGGGCCAGGATGCAGGCACAGCCTGGGCCTCCTTCTCTTGCTTCTCATTCAGGGATAATGAGCAGAACTCAGTGAACAGAGTGGCCAGCAATGCTGGCGGCACCTGCGTCCAACACGTGCCCTCCACGCCCCCCACACCCCCCACCCCCATTCCTCCACAGCTGCACAATGGGATTACCCTGTGTGCTGCTGGGCCCCAAGGACCAGGGGCGGGCAGGCAGCACTTAAGTACTTTATTAGCCAGACAAAACCCTGCATCTGGCCCAGTGCAGCAGCCCACCAGCGCCACACCTGTTCCAGGGCCTAAGCGAGAAATGTAGACGTGTGCTTCTGAGCGTGGGTTAGTCTTCTCTTTCTGACCCAAGCCAAAGAGGCGATTTCACTGCAGATGGCTCCAGACCGGAGCTCTCAAAATATTGATTCTGCGACTGTAGCTATTGGACCGCACAGACCTGCCCCTGGAGTCGGACAGGTTCTGCCCATGGAGAACACAGGCTAGTCTGGACCCCAAGCATGCATTCTAGAACAAAAGGGAAGGAGCGTGGGAGCATGGCTTTCATTGCAAGGTATGTGGTATTTCTGTGTGCACAGAGGTGAGGGAGCCCGCCCCCCAACCTAAAAGATGGTGCCTTCTCAGCCACTCCGACCTGCATGGTGGGAACCCACCTCACGCGGCTCTCTGACCACCAACTACTTAGGGCAGGTGTGGAGAGGACCTGTTTCTGCTGGGCGGGCAAAGGTTCTCCCAGAATCGAGGGGGAAGATGTCAGAGTCCCCACAAGATTATTTATTTGTTTAAGCATGCCCTCCCACAGGGTGGGGGAAGGACAGAGGAAGAGGGAGAGAGAGAGAATCTTAAGCAGGCCCCACGCTCCAGGCGGGGCTCGATCCCACGACCCTGAGATCCTGACCTGAGAGGGAGGCCCAACCAACGGAGCCACCCAGGCGCCCCTCCCACAAGATTTTAAAGGAGAAGGGTGTTGAGCAAGAAATTTCCCTGAGGCAGAGTTGGTAAAATGAAATATTTGTGGGTCAAATCTTATTTTCTGTTGTATGAGACAATGGCTCTTTCTCTCAAGTAAAAATAGTGAAGCTGGAAAGATGAACGTTATTGTCTGTCAGTTCTGTTTGCCTAATGGGAGGCGCATCTGCCTTTTGGGAGATTTGAAAGCATTTTATGACACGAGCAACAATGCAATCCGTCCCTTTATGGGGGCCTGCTGTGCTCCCAAGAGCCTGCAGGGCCGGCGCCCCTCACAGACACGCGGAGAGGTCGCTGGCCGACCTGGGGCTGGGGAAGGGCGTTATGGCCATCACAGGTCAGTGCCCACATTCACCGCACGCTCTCTCGCCTCTGGAATACTAAACCGCTGTTTCCTCAGTTTTGCAGAGAAGAAACTGAGTCACAAACTCAGTGTCCTTATTGGCTTCTTCCGAACAGAAAACCAGGCCAAGTCCTCTTCATTCTCTTTTCTTTAAGGTCACAGGAGAAATGACCATTTGCCCTGCCTGTTGCCCCCTCCCACCCCCATTGGGGACCAGCCGGTTAGTGGCTCACTGGGGCTGGGTTGTTAGTAAAATTCCCAGGAAGCACCCCAGTGAGATGGAGAAATGTGGGGAGGGGAGAATGTCTTCTCTCCCGCGGAAATCCCAAGGAGGGTGGGAGGCTGGGGCCAGGGGAGGGGGGAATGCCTAGACCGGGCCTGCAGGCCACCAGGGGGGATCTTGGCTGAGCCACTCTGAGCTGACAAAGCCGTGGGCATGATGCTCTGAGACCTGGCAGCTCAGCCCACAGAAGTGGGGGTGCTCCTGGGGAGGAGGGACTGACTGGGCAAGGCACCCAACCCTGCTTTGGGCCCAGAGCACGCCCTGTGGGTGCTTAATAATCCCCGGAGGGCTGATGCGGGGCGTGGGGGGGGGCGGGCTGCAGCCCCGAGGACTGTGACGTGAGCACCTGTGGGATGCCTGACCTTTCCATCCCTCAGTCTTTCCAGCTGAAGTCGGGCGAAGAGCCCTGAGTTTTCCCACTCACAGAATGAGCATTCAGTACCAGCCCTCTGTCCTTCATCAGACTCTCCTCGGTAGGAACACTGGGGCCCGTGAGGGAACACGTACACTGGTCTTGTACCTCAGTCGTCCCTGTGGCCCCACTCTCTGCACGAAGAGGTTCCTGGGTGCTCATCTGCCCACCTGCTTGGTTCCCCCTCAGCCCAGGCTTCCCTCGGCTCTTAGAGCCTTAGTCACAGAACTCAAGGTTTCTCTCCTAGCACAAAAAGCAAACACAACGGAGGAAGAGGCTTGCTGACTCTTGGGGTCAGGAACTACATGTGTTCTAGAAAGCCACGGTCAGAGGCAAGCAGGACCCCTTTGTTTGGTTAAATGCTCTGCTGCCACCGTCCTGGCAGTCTTTTTTTTTTTTTTTCCTTTAAGATTATTTGAGAGAGAGCTTGCTAGTGGGGGCGGGGGGCGTGGGGGCAGACGGAGAAGAACATGCAGCCCCGGCACAGAGCCTGATATGGGGCTCCATCTCACGACCCTGAGATCATGACCTGAGCCAAAACTAAGAGTTGGACGCTTAACCAACTGAGCCACCCAGGGGCCCCTGTCCTGGCATTCTTAATACTTGTGTCTTTCAATTTGTGTTTTGCCAGTCTGAAGGACAATGGGGACTGCCCGTGAGCACAGGAGATGTGTGAGCACAGGAGAGCCTAGCAGTATGCTTGTGGCTGTTCCTTCCTATTCCACATGCATAGAGCATCCCAGTTGCCCGTGGACACAGAATTCTGGGGGACAACGTATGGGAAGCCAGCGAGACTCAGAGGGAGTGCGAGGTAAGCATGTTATGTCTATGACACTGAAAACGCCGAGAGGCCACACTTTCCCGTCAACTCAGAGCTCGGCTTCACATGCGGAAAGAAGGCAGTGATGTTGTAAGAAGCAGGAACATCTAAGGAAGTCGTTCTTCTCCTTTCTCGCTCCTGTTCCTCCCCTGTATGAGCCAACCACTTATGCTGAGAATGACTTGGTGATTTGACAATTCCACATGCAAATTAAATACTCTTATTTGCATGTAAAACTATCATTGCACTACATAAAGACCAGTAAAATTAACACAACTTAAATTTTTATTTATTTTTTTTTACTTAGAATGACATTAAATAGCAAAAAACAAAAAAAAAACCCAAAAACAAAAAAACCTCAAGACTGTCAAGAGGTAGACACTGGAAGAAAGGAAGATCTTCATATTTTAGTTCCCCTTTATGGTACTTTTTCCTGATTTTTGAGCAAGGGGTCCTTGTCTTCATTTTGCATGAGGCATTGCAGTTTATGTAGCTGGCTCTGGAGCCGAAGCTGGGGTCAAAATCTTGCTTGGTTGCTTAGGCAACTGTGGGCATCTCTTCACCTGTTCGAGTTCTAGTTTTCCATCTGGAAAGTGGGGGAAGTACTTTCAGAGTTGTGGAGGGTTATGGTGAGTGATAGGACAGCCACGCCTTGTTGACCCCTTGGACCGGACAGGGTGCTGGGCTAAGTGCTTCCCTGCTCGATCTCATTTCTCCCTCAGAACAACCCCATCAGTGGGTGTCTCGTCCTTGACGCTGGATTTCTGTGGTGTTTGGGCCCCAGCAGTCATTCACGCTCCCTCTAGGTACTGCACCCAGCTCTGTCCTGGGGACAATCTTGGTCTTACTTGTACAGTTTGGCCGGATGGTCTCATATCCTTTCTTAGCCATAGGGCAGTTGTGTGACCCCAAAAGCATGTGGCCAGGCGCCTCCCTGCATGGCTCCTTAAGAATCTGAGGGAATAGAGGGGCAGAGCAAGACGGCGGAGGAGGAGACCTGGATTTTGTCGGGTCTCAGGAATTCAGCTGAATAGGGATCAAACCATTCTGAACACCTACGAACTCAACAGGAGATGGAAGATAAGAATAGTAACAACTCTCTGAACAGAGAAGCGACCACCTTCTGGAAGGTAGGACG
>NW_027397087.1:28121348-28138897 GCF_003265705.2 Callorhinus ursinus
AGAACTCAATCACAAGAGGAAAGTCGGAAAGAACTCAAATACATGGAGGCTAAAGAGCATCCTACTAAAGAATGAATGGGTCAACCAGGAAATTAAAGAATTAAAAAAAATTCATGGAAACCAATGAAAATGAAAACATAACTGTTCAAAATCTTTGGGATACAGCAAAGGCAGTCCTAAGAGGAAAGTATATAGCAATACGAGCCTTTCTCAAGAAACAAGAAAGGTCTCAAATACACAACCTAACCCTACACCTAAAGGAGCTAGAGAAAAAACAGCAAATAAAGCCTAAACCCAGCAGGAGAAGAGAAATAATAAAGATCAGAGCAGAAATCAATGAACTAGAAACCAAAAGAACAGTAGAACAGATCCACGAAACTAGGAGCTGGTTCTTTGAAAGAATTAACAAGATTGATAAACCCCTGGTCAGACTTATCAAAAAGAAAAGAGAAATGACCCAAATCAACAAAATCATGAATGAAAGAGGAGAGATCACAACCAACACCAAAGAAATACAAACAATTCTAAGAACATATTATGAGCAACTCTATGCCAGCAAATTAGATAACCTGGAAAAATGGATGCATTCCTAGAGATGTATCAACTACCAAAATTGAACCAGGAAGAAATAGAAAACCTGAACAGACCTATAACCACTAAGGAAATTGAAGCAATCATCAAAAATCTCCCAACAAACAAAAGCCCAGGGCCAGATGGCTTCCCAGGAGAATTCTACCAAACTTTTAAAGAAGAATTAATACCTATTCTCCTGAAACTGTTCCAAAAAATAGAAATGGAAGAAAAACTTCCAAACTCATTTTATGACACCACCATTACCTTGATCCCAAAACCAGACAAAGACCCCATCAAAAAGAATTACAGACCAATATCCTTGATGAACATGGATGCAAAAATTCTCACCAAAATACTAGCCAATAGGATGCGACAGTACATGAAAAGGATTATTCACCATGACCAAGTGGGATTTATCCCTCGGCTGCAAGGCTGGTTCAATATCCGCAAATCAATCAACGTGATACAACACGTTAACAAAAGAAAGAACAAGAATCATAGGATCCTCTCAATAGATGCAGAAAAAGCATTTGACAAAGTACAGCATCCTTTCTTGATCAAAACACTTCAGAGTATAGGGATAGAAGGTACATACCTCAGTATCATAAAAGCCATCTATGGAAAACCTACAGCGAATATCATTCTCAATGGGGAAAAGCTGAGAGCTTTTCCCCTAAGGTCAGGAACGCGGCAGGGATGTCCACTCTCACCACTGCTATTCAACAAATATTAGAAGTCCTAGCCACAGCAATCAGACAACAAAAAGAAATCAAAGGCATCCAAATTGGCAAAGAGGAAGTCAAACTCTCACTCTTTGCAGATGATATGATACTGTATGTGGAAAACCCAAAAGACTCCACCCCAAAACTGCTAGAACTCATACAGGAATTCAGTAAAGTAGCAGGATATAAAATCAATGCACAGAAATCAGTGGCATTCCTATACACCAACAACAAGACAGAAGAGACACAAATCAAGGAGTCGATCCCATTTACAATCGCACCCAAAACCATAAGATACCTAGGAATAAATTTAACCAAAGAGGCAAAGGATCTGTACTCAGAAAACTATAAAATACTCATGAAAGAAATTGAGGAAGACACAAAGAAATAGAAAAATGTTCCATGCTCATGGATTGGGAAAACCAACATTGTGAAGATGTCAACGCTCCCTAGAGCAATCTACACATTCAATGCAATCCCCATCAAAATACCAACCACTTTTTTCAAAGAAATGGAACAAATAATCCTCAAATTTGTATGGAACCAGAAGAGACCCTGAATAGCCAGAGGAATATTGAAAAAGGAAAGCAAAGCTGGCGGCATCACAATTGCGGACTTCCAGCTCTATTACAAAGCTGTCATCATCAAGAAAGTATGGTACTGGCACAAAAACAGACACATAGATCAATGGAACAGAATCGAGAGCCCAGAAATGGACCCTCAACTCTATGGTCAACTAATCTTTGACAAAGCAGGAAAGAATGTCCAATGGCAAAAAGACAGTCTCTTCAACAAATGGTGTTGGGAAAATTGGACAGCCACATGCAGAAGAATGAAACTGGACCATTTCCTTACACCACACACAAAAATAGACTCCAAATGGTTGAAAGACCTAAACTTGAGACAGGAGTCCATCAAAATCCTAAAGGAGAACACAGGCAGCAACGTCTTCGACCTCAGCCACAGCAACTTCTTCCTAGAAACATCACCAAAGGCAAGGGAAGCAAGGGCAAAAATGAACTATTGGGATTTCATCAAGATAAAAAGCTTTTGCTCAGCAAAAGAAACAGTCCACAAAACCAAAAGACAACCGACAGAATGTGAGAAAATATTTGCAAATGACGTATCAGATAAAGGGCTAGTATCCAAAATCTATAAAGAACTTATCAAACTCAACACCCAAAGAACAAATAATCCAATCAAGAAATGGGCAGAAGACATGAACAGACATTTTTCCAAAGAAGACATCCAAATGGCCAACAGACACATGAAAAAGTGCTCAACATCTCTCGGCATCAGGGAAATCCAAATCAAAACCTCACACCAGTCAGAATGGCTAAAATTAACACAGGAAACGACAGATGTTGGCGGGGTTGCGGAGAAAGGGGAACCCTCCTACACTTTTGGTGGGAATGCAAGCTGGTGCAACCACTCTGGAAACAGTATGGAGGTTCCTCAAACAGTTGAAAATAGAGCTACCCTACGATCCAGCAATTGCACTACTGGGTATTTACCCCAAAGAAACAAATGTAGGGATCCGAAGGGGTACATGCACCCCGATGTTTATAGCAGCAATGTCCACAATAGCCAAACTGTGGAAAGAGCCGAGATGTCCATCAACAGATGAATGGATAAAGAAGAAGTGGTATATATACACAATGGAATATTATGCAGCCATCAAAAGGAATGAGATCTTGCCATTTGCAATGATGTGGATGGAATTAGAGGGTGTTATGCTGAGCGAAATAAGTCAATCAGAGAAAGACATGTATCCTATGACCTCACTGATATGAGGAATTCTTAATCTCAGGAAACAAACTGAGGGTTGCTGGAGTGGTGGGGGGTGGGAGGGATGGGGTGGCTGGGTGATAGACACTGGGGAGGGTATGTGCTATGGTTAGCGCTGTGAATTGTACAAGACTGATGAATCACAGATCTGTACTTCTGAAACAAATAATGCAATATATGTTAAAAAAAAAGAAGATAGCAGGAGGGGAAGAATGAAGGGGAGTAAGTCGGAGGGGGAGACGAACCGTGAGAGACGATGGACTCTGAAAAACAAACTGAGGGTTCTAGAGGGGAGGGGTGGGGGGATGGGTTAGCCTGGTGATGGGTATTAAAGAGGGCACGTTCTGCGTGGAGCACTGGGTGTTATGTACAAACAATGAATCATGGAACAGTACATCCAAAACTAATGATGTAATGTATGGTGATGAACATAACAATAAAAAAATGAAAAAAAAAAAAAAACCTGAGGGAACGGTGCTTAAGTCCCCTGTGGCGGCAGCTACTGGTGAAACACTTGGCAGATCACGTGCCCCTTCTGTCTGCGGGGCCCGTACAGGCATTCTGTTGGGGCAGCTGGAGAGCTACCGTTTCCTGCAGATTAAGATGTCAATGATGACTTAATTCTTTCCCAGATGTCAGCTAGCAATTAAAATAAGGCAGAGGTTATAAAGTAAGCCCACCCATGCCATGTTCAGAAGAACAGGTCCAAGGCAATGTGCTCTGTGTGACCTCATGGTCCCTCGTGTCCTTGGGAAGAGTCCCATGATAAAGGCGCACCAAGGCCGGAAGGTGTGTTTCAGGAGAGCAGGGACCTTGCTAGTTTGGTCAGGGATCTATTCCACATCTAGAATAGTACCTGGCCTACAGGAGGTGCTCCGTGAATGCCTGTGGAACGAATGAATGATTGACTTCCACTATTTCTAAGCAAGATAATAAGATCCCCGGCCCGGGTGGCACTACGCCATCAGAGTCTCCTTTAATTCTCAGGATAGAACTCTGAGGTGGGGGAGACTTCATAGGCAGAGAATCTGAAGCTCAGTCTTGCTGAAGGTAACACAATAAAATCAGTAACTGGAAAGGCTGGTCGTCAGCAATGCAGGTCCGATTGATTCCAGGCTTCCTGCACACCGCCCCCCGGCCCCCAAGGCCTCCACCAGAAAGCCAGCCGCATGTCATGCTAACGGCAACCCGAGGGGGCCTTTGTGCCCTTCCCCAGGGTGTCTTAGCTGCCAGCAGAAGAGCAGTGACCATGAGTCACAACTGGGAAAGGAGTGAGGACCTGTGCGCGTGCATGTGTGGTGTTATATGTCAACTTGGGATTCCCAAGGTAGAATGAAGTGAAATGTCCGTCAGGTAGTCAATTTCTTTTTTTTTTTTTTAAGGTTTTATTTATTTGTGCTCGCTTCAGCAGCACACATACTAAGGTTTTATTTATTTATTTGACAGAGAGAGATAGCGAGAGCAGGAACACAAGCAGGGGGAGTGGGAGAGGGAGAAGCAGGCTTTCCGCTGAGCAGAGAGCCCGACATGGGGCTCGATCCCAGGACCCTGGGATTGTGACCTGAGCCGAAGGCAGACGCTTAACAACTGAGCCACCCAGGCACCTGTCAATTTCTATATATACAGCCCTTAAGGGCATACAAAGCACTTAAAATGCAGTCAACTTGAGAACAGAAATCATGTAATCTTCATCTTTATATTCATTTTTATATGAGCCATTAGAGTGGCTAACACACTTAATGGCACATCATAGGTTCTTAATACACATTAGTAGGATGCATTTATTGGGCTTTTCACATGAAGCATGTTGAATAGCATAAGGGTTTGCAAGAATAATCCAACGTTGACTATTCAGCAAAATAACAATAGTCCTAGTGCACTTTGAGCTTTCGAAGTGCCCAAGGTACTTTAACTCATCTTAACCCTGAGGGATAGGCAGACATCAACCCCATGTTAACAGATAGCTAAAGCAGAGAAATGACATGATCTGGCCGAGGATCCCAGAGCTAATACACCCGAGAGACAGAACTGAAATCAGACACTGGTCGTCCGTCCTTCCCACCCCACACTTTGCCCCACGCCCTGCTCTCTCTGTTTGCATTTGGTCAGACAGACCTCTGCACCCCTGCAATAGATAAGCTTTGAACAGACCAAAGAGAGGTCTCCTTTTTGCTTCCTTACAGCAAACACCACCCCTGTTCTCCCAGCACACCTCTGTAGACACCCATGGGGGCTCCTTCTAAAAAGAGCAGCAGAAAGAAAGGCTTCACATAGAGAAGAATTAGAACCCCTTTCTTTTTAATCAAGAAGCAGCTTGTTGTATAAGGCCCAGACTAGTCTATAGTGCTGAAGAAACCTACTTCTCAAAGGTGTTGCTAGCGAAAGGAGGCCCGCAGAGCTCGGGGTGGGTAGGGAGAGAAGCTACAGTTGTTAACATGCTGCCCTTCAAGAATGTGAATTGGCAAATCCAGAGCGCAGGATGTGAAAGGCTCTCTCCAGCTTATTCCCCAGATGGCTAATGTTACTGAGGACAACTTTAATTGCTCTACCCCGCCCCCCCCCCCCTGCCACGGTAGACTGGCCTGGTTCGCTCCCAGGTATATGTGAGCCTCAGCAGAGCGGTCCTTCAGCATGAAATGCCTTTCTAAAATAAACTGGCTCAGATTTTATGGGCAAAGCAGCTGGGAAGAGCAGGCTGGCCCAGCCATCCTCCCAGCATGGAGCGGCAAAGGCTTCCTATCAGTGGCTTTTGAAACCCATTCACAGGCATAAAAGACCTCTGTCCATCACACCTTCCCAAGGGAGGAGAGGTTCCCAGCCGGATGCTCCCGTCCTATGTGCTTACGTCCCAAGTGACTCCTCTCCCCCACTCCCACCTGCTGCCCACCGTCCAAAGCACACGTGTCAATCATTACCAGGATTTTGCAAAAATGACCTCATTTTCCTGTGAGTCTGCCAAGTCTAGTGCATGTCAAAGAATTGTGGGGCCAAGAATCCTTCCAGCAATTATGATGCTCTGTCAAAAGGGGTGGCAGGGGGGCTTTTGCCAAAGAGAAAGAGGAGGGAGGGGCAGAATAAAGATTTAGAGGAGGTGTTGATGGAATAAATATTGGCATTTATCTCTCCCATGCCACACACACACACAGCCAGAAACAGCTGCCCTCTCCCTTTTGTTTCTAGATCCCTTGGTGCACATTTCGGGCCCAGCACTCACCCAGAACTACTGCATGGCCCAGCTTCTGTCCAGATACTCCTTGTCTCATGGCACTTTGCTTTGGTGGGCTTTGCAGATATAGAGGTTTTTACACGTTGCAGGGCTTTTGTTTTTGTTTCTGTTTTAGCATAATTGGCACACAGCGTTACGTTAGTTACAACTTCGTGATTTGGCAAATATATATGTTCTATGTTCAGCACAGTCGTAGCTCCCGGCTGTCCCATTACAGCGCTCTTACGGTGTCATTGACTGTATTCCTCATGCTGTGCCTCTGATTCCGTCACTGACTCATTCCAGAACTGGAGGCCTGTATCTATTACTCTCCTTCACCCAGTTTGCCCCCCTTATTATGTTATCTACCCTCTGGCAACCATCAGTTTGTTCTCATTCTGCTTTTTGTTTGTTTATTCATTTGGTCTTTTTTTTTTTAATTCCACTTATGAGTGGGATCATCTGATCTTTGCCTTTCTCAGTCTGACTTATTTCACTTTAGCATGGTACCCTCTAAATCCATCGAGGTTGTCTTAAATGGCAGGATCTCATCTTTTTTATGGCTGTGTAATATTCCACACACACACACACACACACACACACACACACACACACACACACACCACATTTTTCTTATCCATTTTTCTTTCCATGGGCACTTAGTTGCTTCCGTGTCTTGGCTATTGTAAATAATGCGGCAGTAAACATGGGGGTGCATACATCTTTTTGAGTCAGTGTTTTTGTTTTCCCTGTTTGACTAAATACCCAGTAGTGGAATTATTGGATCATATGGTATTTCTATCTTCAATTTTTTAGGGTACCTCCATACTGTCTTCCACAGCGGCTGCACCAGTTTGCATTCCCCCCAACAGTGCACAAGGGTTCCTCCTTCTCCACATCCTTGCTGACACTTGTTTCTTGTCTTCTTGATTTTAGCCATTCTAATAGGTGTCAGGTAATATCCTATTGTGGTTTTGGTTTGCATTTCCCTGATGATGAGTGATTGAGCATCTTTTCATGTATCTGTTGGCCATCTGTATGTCTTCTTTGGAAAATGATCTATTCAGGTCCTCTGCCCATTTTTTAATTGGATTATTTGTTTTTTGTGTGGGGTTGTAAAAGTTCTTCATATATTTTGGATACCAACCCTTTATCATATATGTCATTTGCAAAAGTATTCTCCAATTCAGTAGATTGTCTTTTTGTTTTGTTGATGGTTTCCTTTGCTATACAAAATGTTTTATTTTGCTTTTGTTTCCCTTGCCTTAAGAGACATATCTAGAAAAATGTTGCTATGGCTGATGTTAGAGAAATTCCTGCCTGTGTTCTGTTCTAGGATTTTTATTATTTCAGGTCTCATATTTAGGTCTTTAATCCACTTTGAGTTTATTTTTGTTTATGATTTTAGAAAATAGTCCAGTTTCATTCTTTTGCATGTAGCTGTCCAGTTTTCCCAGCACCATTTATTGAAAAGATTATCTTTTTCCCATTGTATATTCTTGCCTCCTTTGTCATAGAGTAATTAACCATATAAATGTGGGCTTATTTCTGGAATCTCTATTCTTTTCTATTAACCTGTATGTCTGTTTTGTGTGACTACTGTTTTGATTACTGTAGTTTTGTAGTATGTCTTGAAATCTGGAATTGTGATACCTGCAGTTCTTCTTTGTCAGGATTGCTTTGGCTATTCAGGGTCTTCTGTGGTTCCATACAAATTTTAGTATTATTTATTCTAGTTTTGTGAAAAATACTATTGGTATTTTGATAGGGATTGCATTGAATCTGTAGATTGCTTTGGGTAATATGGACATTTTGACAATATTAATTCTTCCAATCCATGAGCATTTGTTTGTGTCATCTTCAATTTATTCCATCAGTGTTTTATAGTTTTCAGAGTACAGGTCTTTCACCCTCTGGTTAAGTTTATTCCTAGGTATTTTATTCTTTTTGGTACAATTGTAAGTGGTGTCTTTTTTAAATTTCTCTTTCTGCAACTTCCTTGTTAGTGTATAGAAATTCTACCAGTTTCTGGTTATTAATTTTGTATCTGCCCCTTTACTGAATTCATTTATTACTTCTAGTAGTTTTTTGGCAGAGTCTTTAGAATTTTCTATGAATAGTATTATGTTATCTGCAAAGAGTGACAATTTAACTTCTTCTTTACCAATATGGATACTCCTTATTTCTTTTTCTTGTCTGATTGTTGTGGCTAGGACTTCTAGTACTATGTTGAATAAAAGTGATGAGAGTACACATCTTTGTCTTTTTCCTGACCTTAGAGGGAAAGCTCTTAGTTTTTCACCATTGAGTATGTTCTTAGCTCTGGATTTGTCCTATATGGCCTTTATTATGTTGAGTATGTTCTCTCTAACCCCATTTTGTTGAGCGATTTTATCATGAATGGATGTCGAATCTTGGCAAATGCTTTTTCTGCATTAATTGAGATCATCATATGATTTTTATCCTTCATTTTGTTGATATGGTGTATGACGTTGATTGATTTGTGAATATTGAACCATCCATACATCCAGGGAATAAATCCCATCTGATTGTGATGAATGATCTTTTTTGTATTATTATATGTGGTTTGCTAATATTTTGTTGAATATTTTTACATCTGTGTTCATCAGAGATATTGGCCTAGAGTTTTCTTTTTTTGTGGTGTCTCTGTCTGTTTTTGGTATCAGGATAGTGCTGGCCTTGTAGAATATATCTGGAAGCTTTCCTTCTTCTATTTTTTGGTGATAGTTTGAGGAGAATAGGTATTAACTTTTCTTTAAATGTCCGGTAGAATTCACCTGTGAATCCATCTGGTCCTAGACTTTTATTTTTTGTGAGTTTTTAAATTACCAACTCAAAAAAAAAAATAAATTACCAACTCAATTTTGTTACTTCTGATCAGTCTGTTCAGATTTTCTATTTGTCCCTGGTTCAGTTTTGGAATATTACATATTTCTAGGGAATTATCCATTTCCTCTAGGTAGTCCAGTTTGTCGGCATATAATTTTTCATAGTATTCTCTTAAAATTCTTTGTATTTCTGTAGTGTCAGTTGTTACTTTTCCTCTCTTGTTTCTGATTTTTATTTATTTGGGTCCTTTCTCTTTTTTTCTTGATTAGTCTGGCTAAGGGTTTGTCAATTCTGTTTATCTTTTCAAAGAACCAGCTCTTGGTTTCATTGATTTGTTTTTCTATTGTTTTTCTAATCTCTATGTCCTTTATTTCTGCTCTGATCTTTATTATTTCCTTTCTTCTACTGACTTTAGGTTTTTTATTCCTCTTTTTCTGGTTCCTTTACATGTAAGGTTAGATTGCTTACTTGAGTTTTTTCTTGTATCTCGAGGTAAGCCTGTATTGCTATACACTTCCCTCTTAGAACTGCTTTCACTGTGTCCCAGAGATTTTAGACCATTGTGCTTTCATTTTCATTTGTCTCCATGTATTTTTTGATTTCTTCTTTGAGTGCTTCATTGACCCATTGGTTATTTAGTATCAGGTTGTTTAGTCTCCATGTGTTTGTATTTTTTCCAGTTTTTTTCTTGTTATTTATTTCTAATTTCATACCTTGTCAGAAAAGATGCATGGTATAATTTCAATCTTCTTAAGTTTATTGAGGCTTCTTCTATGACTTAATATATGCTCTATTTTGGAGAATGTTCCATGTGCACTTGAAAAGAATGTGTATTCTGTTGTTTTTTAATGGAATGTTCTGTATATATCTGTTAAGTCCATCTAGTCCAGTGTGTCATTCAAAGACATTGTTTTATTGATTTTCTGTCTGGATGATCTATCTACTGATGTTAAGTGGAATGGTAAAGTCTCCTACCTACTATTATATTAACATCAATGTCTGTCTTTATGACCGTTAATATGTGCTTTATGTAATTAGATGCCCCAGTGTTGGGTACGTAGATATTTACCATTGTTATATCCTCTTGTTGGATTGATTCCCTTTATCATTACATAATATCCTTCTTTGTCTCTTGTTACAGTCTTTGTTTTTTTTTTTAATTTTTTATTGTTATGTTAATCACCATATATTACATCATTAGTTTTTGGTGGTTACAGTCTTTGTTTTAAAGTCTATTTTGTCTGATATAAATATTTCTACCTCAGCTTTATTTTTTCACTTCCATTTGCATGGTAAATGTTTTTCCATCCCTGCACTTTCAGTCTGTATATGTCTTTAGGTTTGAGGTAAGTCTTTCATCTGCACATATAGATGGGTTTTGGTTTTGTTTTTTTGTTTTATTTATTTATTTTTTTTATCCATTCTACAACTATGTCTTTTGATTGGAACATGTAGACCATTTACACTTAAAGTAATTATTGATAGGTATGTGCTTATTGCCATTTTAAAAAATTGTTTTCTAGTTGTTTTGTAGTTCTTTTTTGTTCCTTTCTTATTCTTTTGCTCTCTTTCTTTGTGATCAGTGAGTATCTATAGTGTTTTGTTTGGCTTTCTGCCTCTTTATTTTCTGTGTATCTATCATAGGTTTTGGGTTTATGGTTACCATGAAGTTCATATATAGCATCCTATGTAAATAGCATTCCATATTAACTTGATGGTTATTTAAGTTCAAATACATTCTAAAAAGAAAAAAGAAAAAGAACAAAAATCTTTCTTTTTCTTTCCCTTCTCTTCTCTTTTTACTCCCTCTCCACATTTTATGTATATGGTATCATATTTTACATATTTTTATTCATATTTTTCTTATGTCTAATTATGGCCTTTTTTTTCCTACTTACAGAAGTCCCTTTAAGATTTTGTGTAAGGCTGGTTTAGTGGTAATAAACTCCTTTCTCTTTTGTTTATCTGGGAAACTCTTTATCACTTCTTCAAATCCGAATAATAACCAGGCTGGATAGAGTATTCTTGGCTATAGTTTTTCCTTTCAGCACTTTCAGCATGAATATATCATGCCACTCTCTTCTGGCTTGCAAAGTTTCTCCTGAAAAATCAGCTCATAGCCTTATAGGGTTTTCCTTGTGTGTAACTTTTTGTTTCTCTCTTGCTGCTTTTAAGAATCTCTTTTTATCAAAGCTTCCAGGACAAACAGAAACTAAAAGAATTTGCAGTCACCAAACCAGCCCTACAAAAAATATTGAAAGGGGTCCTCTAAACAAAGAAAGAGCCCAAAAGTAACATAGACCAGAAAGGAACAGAGACACTATAAAGTAACAGTCAGCTTACAGGCAATACAATGGCACTAAATTCATATCTTTCGATAGTTAACCTGAATGTAAATGGGCTAAATGCTCCAATGAAAAGACACAGGGTATTAGATTGGATAAAAAAGCAAGACCCATTGATAGGCTATCTGCAAGAGACTCATTTTAGACCCAAAGACACCTCCAGATTTAAAGTGAAGTGGTGGAAACCCATTTATCATGCTAATGGACATCAAAAGAAAGCTGGGTGGCAATGCTTAGACAAATTAGATTTTAAACCAAAGGCTGTAATAAGAAATGAGGAAGGATACTATATTGTACTTAAAGGGTCTATCCAACAAGAAGATCTAACAACTGTAAATATTTATGCCCCATGACATGGACATGGGAGCAGCCAATTATATAAGCCAATTAATAACAAAATCAAAGAAACATATCAATAATAATACAATAATAGTACGGGACTTTAACACCCCCCCCTCACTGAAATGCACAGATCATCTAAGCAAAAGATCAACAAGGAAATAAGGGCTTTAAATGACACACTGGACCAGATGGACTTCACAGATATATTCAGAACATTCCATCTCAGAGCTACAGAATACACATTCTTCTCTAGTGCACATGGAACATTGTCCAGAATAGATCACATCCTGGGTCATAAATCAGGTCTCAACTGACACCAAAAGATTGGGATCATTCCCTGCATATTTTTGGACCGCAATGCTTTGAAACTGGGAACTCAATCACAAGAGGAAAGTTGGAAACAACTCAAATACATGGAGGCTAAAAAGCATCCTACTAAAGAATGAATGGGTCAACCAGGAAATTAAAGAAGAATTTAAAAAATTCATGGAAACAAATGAAAATGAAAACACAACTGTTCAAAATATGTGGGATGCAGCAAAGGCGGTCCTAAGAGGGAAGTATATAGCAAGACAAGCCTTTCTTAAGAAAGAAGAAAGGTCTCAAATATACAACCTAACCCTACATCAAACAGGAGAATTATAGACCAATATCCCTGATGAACATGGAGGCAAAAATTCTCACCAAAATAGTAGCCAATTGGATCCAAAGAACAATAAAAGGATTATTCACCACGACAAAATGGGATTTATTCCTGGGCTGCAAGGTTGGTTCGACATCCACAAATCAATCAATGTGATACGCTACATAAATAAAAGAAAGGACAAGAACCATATGATCCTCTCAGTAGATGCATAAAAAGCATTTGACAAAGTACAGCATCCTTTCTTGATTAAAACTCTTCACAGTGTAGGGATAGAGGGTACCTATCTCAAAATCATAAAAGCCATCTATGGAAAACCCACAGCGAATATCATTCTCAATGGGGAAAAACTGAGAGCTTTTCCCCCAAGGTCAGGAACATGGCAGGGATGTCCACTATCACCACTACTGTTCAACATAGTACTAGAAGTCCTAGCTTCAGCAATCAGACAACAAAAAGAAATAATATGCATCTGAGGGGCGCCTGGGTGGCTCAGTTGTTAAGCATCTGCCTTCGGCTCAGGTCATGATCTCAGAGTCCTGGGATTGATCCCCGCATCGGGCTCTCTACTCAGCGGAAAGCCTGCTTCTCCCTCTCCCACTCCCCCTTCTTGTGTTCCCTCTCGTTGTGTCTCTGTCAAACAAAAAAATTAAAATCTTAAAAAAAAAAAGTGTCTGAATTGGCAAAGAAGAAGTCAAGCTCTCACTCTTTGCAGTGACATGATACTCTATGTGGAAAACCCAAAAGACTCCACCCCAAAATTGTTAGAACTCATACAAGAATTCAGTAAAGTGTCAGGATATAAAATCAGTGCACAGAAATCAGTTGCATTTCTATACACCAACAATGAGACAGAAGAAAGAGAAATTAAGGAGTCAATCCCATTTACAATTGCACCATTAGATACCTAGGAATAAACCTAACCAAAAAGGCAAAGGATCTGTACTCAGAAAACTGTAGAACACTCATGTAAGAAATTGAGGAAGACACAAAGAAATGGAAAAATGTTCCATACTCATGGATTGGAAGAACAAATGTTCAAATGTCTATGTTACCTAGAGCAATCTATACATTCAATGCAATCCCTATCAAAATACCATTAACTTTTTCTCACAGAAATGGAACAAATAATCCTAAAATTTGTATGGAACCAGAAAAGACCCCGAATCACCAAAGGAATGTTAAAAAAGAAAACTAAAGCTGGTGGCATCACAATTCCAAACTTCCAGCTCTATTACAAAGCTGTGATCATCAAGATGGTATGGTATTGGCACAAAAACAGACACACAGATCAATGGAAGAGAATAGAGAGCCCAGAAATGGACCCTCAACTCTATGGTCAACTAACCTTCGACAAAGCAGGAAAGAATATCCAATGGAAAACAGGCAGTCTCTTCAACAAATGGTGTTGGGAAAATTGGACAGCCACATGCAGAAGAATGAAACTGGACCATTTCCTTACACCACACACAAAAATAGACTCAAATGGATGAAAGACCTAAACGTGAGACAGGAATCCACCAAAATCCTTGAGGAGAACACAGGCAGCAACCTCTTGGACCTCGGCTGCAGCAACTTCTTGCTAGACACATCTCCAAAGGCAAGGGATAGAAAGGCAAAAATGAGCTATTGGGACTTCATCAAGATAAAAAGCTTTTGCAGAGCAAAGGAAACATTTGACAAAACCCAAAGACAACCGACAGAATGGGAAAAGATATTTGCCAATGACATATCAGATAAAGGGCTAGTATCCAAAATCTATAAAGAACTTACCAAACTCAACACCCAAAGAACAAACAATTCAATCAGGAAATGGGCAGAAGATATGAACAGATATTTCTCCAAAGAAGACATCCAAATGGCCAACAGACACATGAAAAAGTGCTTAACATCACTCGGCATCAGGGAAATACAAATCAAACCCACAGTGAGATACCCCCCACACCAGTCAAAATGGCCAAAAATAACAAGTCAGGAAATGACAGATGTTGGTGAAGATGTGGAGAAAAGGGGAACCCTCCTATACTGTTGGGAATGCAAGCTGGTGCAGCCACTCTGGGAAACAGTACGGAGGTTCCTCAGAAAGTTGAAAATAGAGCTACCCTATGACCCAGCAATTGCACTACTGGGTATTTACCCCAAAGATACAAATGTAGTGATCCAAAGGGGCACATGCACCCCTCTGTTTATAACAGCAATGTCCACCATAGCCAAACTAGGGAAAGAGCCCAGCTGTCCATCAACTGGATGAATGGATAAAGAAGATGTATTTGTGTGTATACACACACACACACACACACACACACACACACACACACACACACACACACACAGGAATATCACCCAGCCAGCAAAAAATGAGATCTTGCCATTTGCAACAATGTGGATGGAACTAGAGAGTATTATGCTGAGCGAAATAAGTCAATCAGAGAAAGACCATTATCATATGATCTCGCTGATGTGGAATTGAAGAAATAAGGCAGAAGATCAAAGGGAAAGAGAGGAAAAAATAAAACAGGATGAAGGCAGAGAGGGAAACAAACCATAAGAGACTCTTAATCATAGGAAACAAACCGAGGGCTGCTGGAGGGGAGGGGAGTGGGGGGATGGGGTAACTGGGTGATGGACATTGGGGAGGGTATGTGTTATAATGAGCACTAGGTATTATATAAGACTGATGAATCACAGACCTGTACCCCTGAAACCCGTAATACATTATATGTTAATTGAATTTAAATTTTTAAAGAATTTTAAAATAAAAAAAAACATAGCACAGAGTAGATATTCAATTTCCTCTTCCTTTCTCTCTCCTACCCCTCCCTTCCTTCCCCCCCCCTTCCTTTCTTTGTAAAGTCCCAGTGGGACTGGGCTTGGCACACCTGACTACAGGGGCCCTGGGAAGGGGTCACTGTCCCCCTTTCCTGCAGGAAAGCTGTGACACTTTGAGTTCTTTGGCCATTTAAAAAGTATTCTTGGGTTTTCCTGATGTTAAGTAAGGGGAGATACTGTGGTTTATAGAGTGGGTTAGAAACCTCATATTACTCTCTGGCTGGCTAATGAGAAGCTTGAAAAAGTCCTTTGGGTCCTGACCAAAAACTCTTGGCTTGTCCTTCGCAGAAACTTGATTTCCTGTGAGATGTCAAAACTTGCCACTGAGCATAACTCGCAAAAGTTTATATTTCATTCTATCTGGTTTTGAAATGGATGAGAGACGCTTCCTTTGTGTTGCCCTCGGCAGAAATGCACACGTCTGTGTAACTCGCTCTCTGTCTGCTTAGGCCTAAGGGTCTGTTGAGGGATTCAAGACATTGTCAGGTTCAGATTTCTTTTGAAGCCCTCCTTTTCTCCAAAAATCCCTTTCGGGAAAAGCCTTGACATCTCATCTTCGTTCCCTGTGACTTAAGCCTGCCTTTATGAATGTTGTTGATGCGTACACAGAGCAGCTCAGCCATAACTCCTAAAATCCAGAGCCTGGGCCGGAGGTAAAGCCCCCCCACTGTATTGTGTCCTCACCACCAGCTCACATCTTACCTGGAGTTCTTGAGATCTGGTCTCTTAGAT
Organism: Callorhinus ursinus; assembly: GCF_003265705.2. Taxonomy (NCBI): domain Eukaryota; kingdom Metazoa; phylum Chordata; class Mammalia; order Carnivora; family Otariidae; genus Callorhinus; species Callorhinus ursinus. The sequence goes on from NW_027397087.1 coordinate 28,137,378, forward strand.
ACACTTGTCTTTGGTATTAATGAGATTTTCCAAATATTCTGTGCATCTGGTTATTGAGGAATGGTTTCACCTCCAGTCACTCAAACTTGTCCATTCTTCAATTTTATGTTGTTTAGGATCAGGGTGAGAGATCGAGGATGTCTCTGTTTGGGAAGAAATGGCCACAAAATTAATAAAACACTTATGTTGCGTTCCATATGTGAAATGTTTTCCATGAGTTGGATTAATGCATGTTTTCCTCCAACTTTTACCCAGCCTATATTCATCTTGTTTTCCCATCTCAAAATGTACTCTCCTTTGAGTTGGACATGATATAACCCATTCATGATCATTTCTATCTTGATTCCATTCATTTGGCAAATACTTACTGAGCAACTCCTCTGGGGAAGGCACTGTATTACATAATGTGAGTGATACAAAGATTTATGAGCCATGATCTCTGCTCTCAACTTTTAAAACCAATCTTAGCTTAGTTATTCTATATTTTGAGATGTTTTGTCTTTCCCACGTGTGTCTGAAGTCAATGATTCTTTCCTGGAAGCAGAACCATCTCTATGCAGTTCTTTGTACATTTGAAAAAGAAAGTATTCACATAACAGGTACTCTGCACCCAGCCCTGAGCCCTTAGCAGCGTAGAGATCAAGTGCAAACCAAATCATGAGCCGCTCCTCAGTGATGTAGCTGCAAAGACAATTATATAGCAATATAAGGCAAATACCCAGATATAAACAAATACAAAATTTTATAGTCAGGTGGTTTTTAAATTTTGATAGCCAAAGTTTAAATTTGACAATTAGAGTATCTACTAATGTTTCACATATACATAGCCTAAAACCCAGCAATCCAGTCTTAAATATATATTCAGCAAAGCTATGAACATATATTTGTCAAAAGACAACTAAAAGAATTTTCATGACAGCATTCTTTATAAAACCTCTGTACTAGAAACTACTCACATGCCACTGGCATCTGGTAGAAGGAATCAATAAATGGTTGTATAATCAAATAATGAGATACTATACAGCAATGGGGATGAACAATCTATCCAAATATGCGATAATATGGATGAACCTCACAAAAATAATGTTTAGCTACAACAACCAGAAGCAAAAAAAGAAAGTATTTTCCATTTCTAGAAAGCACAAAAACAGGCAAAAGTTTCCTATACTTATATATATATATATACAATGGAATATTATGCAGCCATCAAAAGGAATGAGATCTTGCCATTTGCAACGACGTGGATGGAACTGGAGGGTGTTATGCTGAGCGAAATAAGTCAATCAGAGAAAGACATGTATCCTATGACCTCACTGATATGAGGAATTCTTAATCTCAGGAAACAAACTGAGGGTTGCTGGAGTGGTGGGGGGTGGGAGGGATGGGGTGGCTGGGTGATAGACACTGGGGAGGGTATGTGCTATGGTGAGCGCTGTGAATTGTACAAGACTGATGAATCACAGATCTGTACCTCTGAAACAAATAATGCAATATATGTTAAAAAAAAAAAAAAAGAAGAT
>NW_027397087.1:28139297-28169278 GCF_003265705.2 Callorhinus ursinus
TGCGTGGAGCACTGGGTGTTATGCACAAACAATAAATCATGGAACACTACATCAAAAACTAATGTAATGTATGGTGATTAACATAACAAAAAAAATTTAAAAAAAACTAATGATGTAATGCATGGTGATTAACATAACAATAAAAAATTTTTTTAAAGTATCCTATACTTTTGGAAGTCAGGATAGTGGTTACTTTGGGGGGATGGTGACTGGAAGGAAATAGGAGTGGATTTCCGGAGCTGGAAATGTTCTCTTTCTTGACCTGGGCACTAGTTATGTTGGTGTGTTCAATTTCTGATCCTTTGTTTGTTTGCTTTTCTGCCTATATATTATACTTCATTTAAAAGTTTTAAAGATCCACCAACTTAAAAATAGCTAGAACTTGGGGCGTCTCAGTGGCTCAGTCAGTTAAGCGTCCGACTCTTGGTTTCAGCTCAAGTCATGATGTCAGGGTCCCGGAATCGAGGCCCGAGTTGGGCTCTGCACTCAGGGAGAGTCTGCTTGTGGATTCTCTCTCTCCCTCTCCTTCTGCCTCTCACTCCACCTCTCTCTCTCAAATAAAAGATCTTTTAAAAAAAATTAGCTAGAACTCTGCATTGCAAGTCAAGAAGCCTGAGTCTTAGACCTGATTCTGATTATTATCATTTGCTCCTATCCTTGAGCAAATCATTCTCTGTTGTGTCTAGGATTTTTCATGAGTGAAAGGGAGAGAAGTTCCCACCTAGATGCTTTATAACATGTGGAGAAACCTAGCATACCAAGAGGCAGGTGTGGGCTTCTTTGCAGTATTTCACCATATATTTAGAAGCCTGATTTAAACTGATTTAAATTCATTTTGTGCAGTCTAGCCTTTTCAATGTGGACTCTGACTTGGTCTTTGAATCATGCCTTCCTTTCACTGAGTTTATTCCCTCCACCTCCTCGATCTCACAGAACAGTTCCTCCTGAATGTCTTACCTTGTGATGTTACGGTATTTGGCCTCAATATGCTATCTGCTGGGAAGCTGGAAGCTTGTTTGGTTGTATTCTGGATAATGCACATGAATGCTAAAGGTGTGACAGGGAATTCTACAAAGAACCTTTTGCTACTCTTAAGTTCAGTTCTGGGTCTTAGAGCCTGTGGCTTGTTCAAGGCTGGCTTTGGCCCCTTCCCACGTCCCCTGGCCCCACAGCACTGCCTTCCCTATTGGTGTTGCCCACCTCCTGCCCAGGTCCCTTCCCAGGAGCTCTGCTCATGGGTGCTCCTGACCTCTGTCTCCTGCATCCCATCTGTTCTTCTCTAACAGTCCCAACGGAAAGCACATGGTGCCTTCCCACCTCCCATGTTTTCCTCCGAGTGGAGTTACAGCACCTCACAGTGTGAGAACTTTACACCAGAATGGCTCCATTTCTCCAACCTCCCCACCCCGCCTTTGTGCTATGGTCACACACGCACATCTACATATTTTATAAACTCCATGCTTCATTGTGATTATTTTTACTCAGTCCAATGTCTTTGAAAGAGAGTTAAGTAATTCTAAAATTTTACTATTTAGCCATGAAGTTAACATTTCTGGAGTTGTTTGTTCCTTTGTTTAGATCCATATTGCCATCTTGGGTCATTTTCCTTCTGTCCAAAGAACTTCCCTGGAAGTTTTTATACTGCAGTTCTGCTGGAGATGGAGTCTTCCAGTGTTGGTATGTCTGAAAAGGCTTTTTATTTCACTTTCAGTTTTGGAAAATATTTGTGCTAGATATAGAATTCTCGGTTGACAGGTTTTTGTTTTGTTTTAATTTCAACCCTTAAGAGATGTTGTTCCACTCTTCTCTCACTTTGTTTCCAGAGAAACATTAACTCCTGTCACTCTTATCTTTGTTCCTTTGTCCATAACTGGTCTTCTTTCTCTGGTTGCTTTTAAGAGTTTCTCTCTATCACTGGTTTTGAGAGAAGTGATTATGGCATGCCTTGGCATAACTTTCTTCATGTTTCTCAAGCTCATGCTTTGTTGAGCTTCTTGGATATGTGGGTTTACAGTTTTTATCAAATTTGGCACATTCCTGGCCATTATTTCTTCACACAATCTTTTCTATTTCCCACCTTCTTCCCATTCTCCTTCAGAGACTTTTATTACACATGTATCAGGCTGTTTTAAATTGTGTCATGCCTCCTCTCCGTCTTTTTTCTCTGTGTGTAGTTTCTATCGGGTCGTTTTGAATAGTTCCTATTGCTGCCTTCAAGTTCGCTAGTCCATCTTCTGCAATGTCTAGTCCCCCATTCATCCAACCTCAGACATGGGTGTTTTCATCTCTAGAAGTTTGAGTCTTTTTTTTTTTTATATCTTCCACACTACCACTTAACATGTTCCTTTAGCTTCTTGAGCCTATGGAAAACAATTATCATCCCTGTGTTAACGTCCTTCCCTGCTGACTCGAACATCAGTGTCAGTTCTGGTTCAGTCTCAGTTGGTTGATTTATCTCCTCTGTGTGATTTATCTCCTCTTATTTTCCTACTGCTTTGAATGCCCGACAGTTTTTTTATTTGATGCCATTGTTGGGCACTGGATATTTCTGTAGTCCTATAAATAGTCTTGAGCTTTGTTCTGGGACACAGTTGAATTACCTGGAAACAGCTTGATGCTCTTAGGTCTTGCCTTTATGATTTGTTAGGTGAATCTAGAGCAGTACTTCACCTAGAATTAGTTATTCCCCACTACTGAGGCAGAACTTTCCTATGTATTCTGCTCAGTGCCCTGTGAATTATGAGGTTTTCAATCTGACTTGTGGCAACAGGCACTATTTTCAACTCTGTGTGACCTCTGAGGGTTGTTCCTCCTAATCCTGTAGGGTGGTTCTCTTTCCAGCCTTGAGTAGTTTGTTCATATGAATGTGCTGGCACATGAATGTACTTAGATGGCAGCTTTATTAATCTCTGGAATTTCTCTCTGTGCAGCTTTCTCCTATCTGGTACTCTGCCCTGGAAAATCTAGTCACCTTGGCCTCCCTGAACTCCCAGCTCCATCTTTTCAACTCAGAGAGGCCACCAGGGCTCCACCTGGGTCCCCTCTCCTTGAACCCCTGAAAACTCCACACAGCAAGTTGGGTTAATTAAAGAGCTCACCTCTACAATCGTTTCCCAGCTTTCAAAGATCACTGACCTTCATTGCCTGTTGTCCAATGTCTTAAAAACCATTCTTTCATATATTTTATCCAGTTTTTTAATTTATTTCAAGTTGGTGGATACATTCAGTCCCTGCTACTCCATCTTGGCTAGGACAGAAAGCATCTGTAAAGCCAATTTACCTGAAGACATTTATGACTTCTAATGTTTTCCTCATAATCTGATAGTGTTTGCAAGGCTAGTATATTTTAAACTTTTATTGTGAAAGGATTTAGAAGTTACAAAAGAGTTGCAAATATAGTAGAGAATTCTGGTACATCCTTCCCCAGCTTCCCCTCATGTTAGTATTTTTTATTTGTACTTTTTTTTTAGTGTACAAGTCATGAATGCTAATGGTAAAATATATATATATAAAGAACAGATATGTTTTAAATGTTATAGTTTATCTTTTTTTTTAAAGATTTTATTTATTTATTTACTTGACAGAGAGAGAGAGACAGTGAGAGAGGGAACACAAGCAGGGGGAGTGGGAGAGGAAGGAGCAGGCTTCAGGCCGAGCAGGGAGCCCGATGCGGGGCTCGATCCCACGACCCTGGGATCATGAGCTGAAGGCAGTCGCTTAACCAACTGAGGCACCCAGGTGCCCCTATAGTTTATCTTTGCAAATATAAATAGTATAATAATCATGTTATGAATTTTCTTTTCATGTTAATATATACTGGGGAAGAGGGGACACTGTTCTCCTTCTTTCCACACTCCTACCCCAGCCAAGAGAAGAGGGAGCATCTCCTCTCCCTTGAAGAGTGTTGGAGGAACTGCAGCCTTCTGTCTTTTTTTTCTCTACATGCACCTACTTGCTGGGCAGAGACAGCACTTAAAAAAAAAAAAAAGATTTATTTGAGAGACAGAGTGCGTGCATGCACAGGTGTGAGCTGGGGGAGGGGCAGAAGGAGAGGGACAAGCAGACTTTGTGCTGAGTGCAGCCTGATGCAGGGCTCCATGCAGGGCTCGATCTCACAACCCTGAGATCATGACCTGAGCCAAACCAAGAGTCGGAGACTTAACCTACTGAGCCACCCAGGTGCCCCCAGAAACAGCTCTTATGGTGAGGCCCAACATTGGGCCACATTTTTGCCAGTGCGCAGGGTTTAAAGTGTTAAAAGTTCAGCTCTTATGAGTTGGGCTCACTTGACCGCTCCTTAGCTTCCTGCCTCCATGTGGTGAACTCCCCCAGGGCAAGGCCCAGCACTCTTCTCTTATCCTCTCCCTTCCATGGTGATCAGGCCAATGAGACAGGCCAATAGTCCAGGAAGCCGGCTGAGGAACTGGACTCAGTCAATTCTGTGGGTCCAGCTCTCCCCATAGTCAAGTCCTTAAGTCTCTATCCAGGGGAAGAAGAAGGCTCTACTTTGGCTTCAGCTCCAGGTCTTGCTCTCCCAGCCAGCTGATGAAGATAGCCCCACACTGGGGATCACTGGTGCTTGCCTGGTTAGCAATAAAGATAGTATTTCGATTTCCCTGTGCATACCGATTTTCCATTGGCCAGTATCCTCAGGAAAGAGGGGCAAATGGTAAGATTTGTGTACCCAATCTCACATCCAGACCCCCATGAATATACTTTACATCATCATTTTTAATGGTAATACAGCAAGCACTACTTCGTATAGTTAGACTCATGATGATTTGTGTAATTCTCTAGCATTGTACATTTTGCCTGTTTTCATTTTCTCACTATTATAAACAACATTGTGATAATAATCATTTTTATGCATATATGTATTCATAGTTGCCTAATTATTTTCTTCATTTTTTTAAGATTTTATTTATTTATTTGAGAGAGAGAGAGAAAGAATGAGCAAGGGTCAGGGACAGAGGGAGAAGCAGACTCCCGGCCAAGCAGGGAGCCCGATGCGGGGCTCGATCCGATCATGACCTGAGCCGAAGGCAGATGCACAATCGACTGAGCCACCCAGGCGTCCCAAATTATTTTCTTGTACCTGTCTTTCAGATAAGCTCTGCCAATAGTATTGAGGCCTATAGCTAATCTTGAAATCTCACAGATAGATTTCCCTTAGACCTGGATAAATAATCCAAAGAGTCTCCTCAATTATGTTTTTGTAGAAAGATCATTTTTAAATGTCAGAATAGCAGAGAATGGACAATTAAAAATAAATTTTGACTCTATTATATAAAAATACACAATTTTAAGTGAGGCTTACACCCACAATTTAGAGCAAATTAAAAGAAACAAAACCTTTAGTTCAGTGTGATAAGTTTCATGCTAACCTTTGACTTTTCTCCTTTACTGCAATATTTAACATAGGTTCACTCCAGCCCAAATAGAAATGAAGCCTCCGATTTGCCTTTTATTAATATAAAAATAATCTTCCTGGAAACGTTCCTATTTTTAAGGGCTGGAAATTGAGGGTGGGTTTTAGGGAAGTTTGACAACCCAATTTCTTTCCTATGGTGTTCTTTTTACTGTTTTGCTTCTCTGTCATGGATTTGCCTCCCTCACTGCCTAGGACTTACCTGAGACGGGCGACCCTTGCCGGTACGGACTCCAAGTCTCTGCCGCACCTCTTGGAGCAGACAGAAAGAAAATGGCAGCCAGGCCACTTCCCATCCCCCGGGGCATAGCTCAGCACCTGACCCAGGGCAGCCACTTGGAAACATTTGTTCGGCTTCTTAGAGTGAACACAGTGCACCCAGCCGCAGGCGGAGCCCTCAAGAATGTGCTCTTCCAGGAAAGACTGTTCTCTGTGAACTAGTTCCTGAGCGTTAACCCTGGCTCTGTTCCCAAGAGGAATCTGGTCATGAGTTCTGAGGCTACACAGCAGGCACAGTGCCAAAATGTCTTTTGACGTGCATTTTGGTTTGAACAAGAGAGAGTCACAAGACCCCATTTCAGGAGAGGATTTTTATAGGGAAAAAAAACCCAAAACCCAAGTTGACTATTTTGAGGCATTGGAAACTATAGGTTCCCATGATGGGGGCTATTTCTTTTGAGCTGAATTGTTAGAAGAAGCTGAGTGGGGCATAGGGGTCATTCCATTCTGTCCACTCTGTAAGCCAAGAATCACTGATGGCCTGGCCTGCATGTGCAGCAAGGGAAAGAGGCCCAGAGCTAATCTCCCCACCAGAACTGGGAGTCCACCATCCACACCAGGACGATATGGAAGGGACATAGAAAGGTTAGTAATGCAGAGAGGTCGTGAGAAAAGAGGTTGGGGAGGCTATGGACCGGGGATCATGGAGGACCTCAATAAGGGGGATGGCTTTCATTCCTAAGGTTATAAGAAAGAACGACCTTTCTAGGCTAACTAATCTTTCCATCTCTTCCACTGTCTTCCTCTTCCTCTGCCCTCTCAAATGCTCCTTCCTACTCTAAGCTCTCTCATTGGGTGATCCCTCTGACAGTTTCACAAGGATCCCAACATGCCCAATGCCAAACCCATCTCAGGCCTACACCTCAGCCTGCAACCTCCATGTTCTGGGCTCACTCTCACCAGAATAGTCATCCTATCCAGCTCTCCTTTTCCATCACCCAAATGACACCAAGGTCTGTCAACTCTATCCCTAATTTGCTTCTTGGACTGGCTCCTCCCTTTATCTGACCACCCTTACCTTGGCACAGACCCATCCCATCTTCCCAGATAATTGCAGTCTTCTCCAGCCTGGTCTCCCTGATTCCAGTCCTGCTCTTCTCTGCACCAGACATCACAGTGGGGCCATGATTACTTTATAAAATGCCAGGTCTCACAATACCCACCTGGCTTCTGAATCTGCTGTGACTCACATCCAAGGTCTTCAGCAGGCATTCATCACATACTGCCCAGTGTAGGGCTCACTGTCATAGTATGAACATCCTGTGGTAAAGTGTCCCACACTGGTTACCACTTGTTCGACATTCTGCATCTGTTATTTCTTTTTTTTGTCACTTCCAGACAATTTCTGTCTTCTCAGTTCTAATGGTTATTCTCTTTCTTCAAAATAAAAAGAAGGTTCTTCATTGTAGAGTTTCAAATCTGTCTAACTGCTCTCTCCTTTAATGTTTAGTTAATATTTCTTCCACAATTTCTCAAAGGTCCTGCCATAGTTTATTTTTATACCTCTTAAAACGTTCAAATCCATAATTGAACAAGAGTTCCAAAGGCATAAAATTCTATAGTCATAAAATATATAGTTACAAATACCTGCATTTCCCACAAACACTTGCATGTCCTGTTCAAAAAACATTACACGGAGTGGGAATTCTCAGTTTAAATTCAAGAAGGTTAATGACCTGAATGATCAGAAATGCATACGCTTCTTAGAAACAGCTCCATACTTGCCTGTCACCTCCCAGTGTTAACGTTCATGAATTAACAGACATGCTTCTTGCATGATCGCTGGATGTTTTGTATTCTTTGGCAGGAGTGATCAATGTGAAAAATGTGCCCAGATAAACTTTGAGAAAAAAGACCCAGTGTTTCATGTAGTCCTATCACAGCACAGAGCCCATTGTGTTTCAGTGATGAGTTGCTCAGCCTGTTTCCTGTCACCCAAGTACAGTCTGGGCATTAAGGGGTACTCCGTAACTGCTATGGAGGGACAGTGCTGATATTTTTACAGCCAAGCATGCTGTCTCTAACACAGAACCAAGACACAGCTCTTCAAAAGAATAATTGCTCTTCCTAACATAATGTCAAAAGTTTGGGGTCTTTCACCCAAATATCGGTGTCTCCCTTCCTAGTCCAGTCATCCAAGAATTTATGCTGTAAGCATTTACATTCCCCCACCTTTTCTACCACTTGCCATGAGAAATCGAGTGATAGGGTCAGGGGCTTCTTCTCCTTGGTCCTAAAACTACATCTTTCCAAACCCAAGAAGATTCCTCTAGAACTGGTATCTTGAGACAGTGAATCAATTCTACCATATCTGCTTTTTTTTTTTTTTTGTAAGATTTTTTTTTTACTTATTTACTCAACAGAGAGATAGCAAAAGCAGGAACACAAGCAGGGGGAGCAGGAGAGGGAGAAGCAGGCTTCCCACTGAGCAGGGAGCCCAATGTGGGGCTCAATCCCAGGACACTGGGATCATGATCTGAGCTGAAGGCAGACGCTTAACCACTGAGCCACCCAGGCACTCCTGCTTCTTCTTGAGCAATACCTACATCAGTCTAGTCTAAGATGGTAACCTGAGTGTCCCCTGCTAGACACAGACCCTCGCCCCCGGCGCCATGCCTGCCCACAGTTGGCACTCAATACATGCTTGTTGAGTGAATGGACAAGTGAACACACCGGTGACTCAGTGCAGACCATTTCATGTGTGAAACCCAGCTTCCTTGGTCATTCTTCATGACTCAACCATGGCTGGGTTAACATGACTCCGGATTAATCAATGACCAGATTCCAAGCCTATGGAGGCAGGAAGGCAGAAATGCAGACTTTCTGCCTGAACCGCAAGGCCACAGTTTGTTCAAAAAAAGACCGTATGAACTCCTGACCTCTCTTCTTTTCATCCCTCTGTCTCCCGGAGCCCACATAGGAGAGACGAGCTGTTGTAATCTATCAGGCAGGCTGGGCTCAGCAGCTTGATGTTGGGTCATAAGCAGGGAACCATAAATTGTGCACAAAGCCCGGGGCTATTGTCATCGTTTGAAGTTTCTAGAGGGGCCTCTCTAGACTGGAGCTGGCTCTAGGCAGGAACATTTCCCCGACACCTCCTGCCAAAGACCATCCCACTGAAGGTCCATTATGTCGAGGGCTCTAAATAGTGGAGTTGCTCAGTCGTGAGGCTGCCATCCAGCTGAGCTGTCCGTTTCAACTACAAGTTGTCTAATAGAATGTAGGTGTTGAGATGAGGCCAAGCAGAGTCAGCTGGATGTGTCCGTGGCCTCTGCTCGGCCCTCCTGCTTTCCGCTAGTCATAGAGTCCGCATGAAGGTGAGGCTGCTGGTTGAGTCTTGCTCTGTCACTCCTGGGCAAAAGCTACGAGTGGCCGCACTGCAAAGTCAGATGCTATTTTGTAAGCCCAGCCTTCATTTTAAGTAGCAGCAGGTTACTATTCACTCACTGAGCAATTGCTGAGCACCTACTAAGTGCTTGCCAGGCTGTAAGGGCACATTAGGCATGGCACCTGCTCTCACGTATCTTGTGTTTTCATGTGACTTGGTGATAAATGCTGTGATGGCAGAAATGTAAAATGGTATATATTCTACCTTTTTTCCTCATTGGGCATTATTCATATATAAAAGTCCATCTACCATACAAACTAACGATTACAAAGTGAGCACTGATAAAACCATGACCCAGGTCTAGATTGAGAGTATTTGCTAAAAGCGCAGATGTCCTCTGTCTGCCTCTCCCTGATCAAAAGCAAATCACACTTCCACCCCCCTCCCAAGGGAACCATTCTCCTGCCTTTTGAACTAATCACTTTCTTGCTTTTCTTTTTGTTCTACCCCCTATATCTGCATCGCTAAAGAGTGTAGCTTAATTTGGCGTGTTCTAGGGATGGAGTCCTCTACACATTCCTTAGCATCTGGCTTCTTTCATTCAAACTATTCATTGTGAGATTCATTCATTTGGATTTGCAGGGTTATAGTTTGTTCACTTTATTTGCGGTATCGTATTCTATCCTATCAATATCCGACAGTGTTGTCTCTTCAACACCGATGAGCATCTGTATTGTTTCCTCCTCTTATGTGCACACTGGGGTCATGGGATATGTGTGTATTCAGCTTTAGTGGTGATTGACAAACACTGTTCCACATGCTTCCATCTTCAGTATATGTGAGTTCCTATTGCTCTGCATCCTTACCTGCACTTGATACCGTCTCATTTTTTAGTTTTTGCTATAGTTTTGCTATAGTTTAGTTTTTTTTAAGATTTTATTTATTTATTTGAAAGAGAGAATGGGATAGAGAGAGCATGAGAGGGGAGAGGGTCAGAGGGAGAAGCAGACTCCCTGCTGAGCAGGGAGCCCGATGCGGGACTCGATCCTGGGACTCCAGGATCATGACCTGAGCCAAAGGCAGCCACTTAACCAACTGAGCCACTCAGGCGCCCCTTGCTATAGTTTAGTTTTAAGTTTTTGCTATAAAATGATACTTTGTTGGGATTTTACGTAACACAACCCTGATTACTACAGAGACCAAGAGATTTTTTTTCGTATACTTTGGACTGTTTGTATTTCTTCTCCAATAGTGTCTATTATATATTTGCCCATTTTTCTATTGTTTTTCTTGATGATTCATAGTTATTTTTGTATCCTGAATACTAATTGTTTAGTGGGGATTATATGTGGGCACATGTCGTCCCTTAATTTTTATTTTCTGTATGGTTTCATGAAAAAATTCCTCACTCTACAATATAATTGTATTTATTAACCTATTTTTATGGTTTCTACATCTTCAATCTTGGCTAAAGAAACTCTTTCCCACATTGATGTCATAAATGTTTCATATTGTCTTCTAAACATTTTATAACTTTTCCTTTCACTTTTTTTTTACTTTCAATTTTGAAATAATTGTAAACTCAGGAAGTTCAAAAGTAGTGCATAGAGTTCTGTGAACCCTTCCCTCAGCCTTCCCCAGGGGTGATATTTTATGTAACTATAGCATGATATAAAAACCTAGAAACTGACACTGGTAAATCCTGTTAACTACACTACAGGCCTTACTTTAGTCTTTACCAGATTTATATACACACTTGTGCTGTGTCGTGTGTGTGTGTGTGGTTTTTATTCAATTTGATCCCATGTATAGATTTGTCTTTCATTGTTTAGTGCTTAATCCACATGGAATCCAAAATGGAATTGCTTTTGTATATAGTGTGAGGTAGGGATTCTGTCTGGGCCCCCTCCCCATGGATAACCAGTAGTTCTAGCATCATTTATTAAACAGTCCATCCTTTCCCCCACTCATATGCAATGACTGCTTTGTACTAAGTCAGGTTTCCACATATGTTTAGGTCTGTTTCTTATCTCTCTCTTCTACGCCATTGGTCTATTTATCCTTGTTCCTGCACACTGTCTTAATTACTTTATATTAATATCTTGCTATATGGCAGTATAATTCCCAAGACTTTGTTCTTCTTCAGGAGTGTCTTAGCTACTCTTGACCTTTTTCTCTTCAGTATAAATTTAGGATAGGTTTTTCAAGTTTTATGGATGATCTTGTTAGGATTTTTATTGGAACAGCATTGAACCACAATTGTGGAGAACTGACATCTTTACAATAGTGAATCTCCCTATCCAAGAACATGATTTAGCTCTTAATTTATCCAAGTTTTCTTTAATGTCTTTTAGGAAATTATTGCAGTTTCCTCCATTAAAAGCCTGCACATATTTGGTTAGATTTATTCCTAAGTAAAAGTACTTAGCATCTTTTGTGTCTCTTATAAATCCTATCATTTCAGTTATATTTTCAAACGGATTGTTGGTGGCATGTTGATATATAATTGAATTTTGTGTGTTGATTTTTTTTATCAGTGTTGCTAAAATCTCCTATCCTAATAATTTATTTATAAATTCTTTTGGGTTTTCTGAGAAGACAGTCGTGCAGTCTGCAAATAAGGATGATTTCATTTCCAATCCTTATTACTTTTATTTCCTCTTGTTGTTTTACAATTGGCCCGAACAACATTAAGAGAAATAGTGATGGTACACCTCCTTGCTTGAATTTGTTTGTAAAGAGAAAACATCTGACACTTCACCATTAAATATACTGTTTGCCATAAGCTTTTGCAGTTGCCTTGGATCAGGTTAATAAATTTCTTTCCCTTCCTAGTTTATTTGCTCATCATTTCTTTTAGCATCCCCAACCTTCTTTCTCACATATTCTTTTCCTGCTTATGTATGTCCTCTAAAAACTCCTTTAATAATAAAAAAATCTCTTGCTATAACCTGTCTTGACTTTTGTTTATCTGAAAACATTTTTAGTTTTACTTTTGCTCTAGCTCTTAAAGAAAGGCCAGTGCATAAAAGTCCATGTCTTTTAACTTTTATTTTTATAGTGTAATGTATTTTAATAGCAAACTGACAGGAACAGCCCAGAAGACAAACAACATTAGAAACACATGCTTGCATGAAGGACAAGTCAGAAAAGTGTAGTGAATGGATGGAATCTACTGTATGATAAAAATGCCGTAAACACCCATGTAGCTGCCATCAATAAGAAATTTACTTGTTTTAAAAAAAATCAAAATGCTGGCATTGTCCAGAAAAAATGTAGCAGGTTTATTTATAATTATTATAAAGCCAAACTGCTGAAACCTGTTCACTGAAACATTTTGACTTGCATGAATGCTTTATGCCCCCGCATTTATATAAAAAATTCACACACAATTGAAAATGGAAAAGCTGCCAATACCTGATTTCTGCCCCCTAGTTTTCCACTTGCAATCATATCCTTAAGTACCTTTTGACCCCATGGCAGGGGGGGGAGGGAATCTAACGTTCAGAACTACAAATAACATGAAGAAGAGAATTTTTTTATATATGTATAGAATGAAATGTTTTCCATCATAGTGGATTCTTAAGCACATTCTTCATAGATGCGGCACGCTAGCTGGAAGTCTTTTGGCATAATTGTGACACGTTTGGCATGGATAGGATGCAGGTTGGTGTCTTCAGAAAGGTCCACCAGATAGGCCTCACTTGCCTTCTGCACAACCCCGATAGCTGCATTCTGGAAGCGCAGATGTTTTTGAAGTCCTGGGCGGTTTCTCGCATCCACCGCTGGGAGGGAAGTTTGCGGATTCGAAGTCCGGTGGACTTCTGATAATTTCACGGAGTGCCACAGGACCAGACCGGTAATGATGGGGTTTCTTCACCCCTCCAGTAGAGGGCGCACTCTTCAGAGCGGCTTTCGCAGCCGTGGCTTTCTTGGTGCTTTACCACTTGTGGATTTGTGGGCAGTCTGCTTTGCATCAGCCATGGCAGAGACCTCCTTACTTACCCCACCTTCTCCTTTGGCTGGAGCTCGGTGAGCTAGAGGCGGCGCTGGCATGAACGGGCCAGGGCGGCGCGGCAGTGGCTGTGAGCCTATGTCTTTTAACTTGACTGAGATATAGTTCATATACGTAAAATTCACCCATGTTACGCATGCAGTTTAGTGAGTTTACCGAGTTGTGGCATACAGAACTGGTATATTGCCATATACACTGTACCAGTTGTGTATACGTGCACTACCATAATTGAATGTTAGAACTTTTATATTATCCCAGTAAGACCTTTTATACCCATTTATCTCACTCTCAGGCCCAGGCAACCACTAGTCTACTTTGTCTCCAACAATTTGCCTTTTCTGGACATTTCACATAAATGGAGTTACATAATATGTGTTTTTTTTTCTGTCTGGTGTCTTTCACCTAGCATTCCACTTAGTACTCCACTGTATGAATATAGTTCATTTGATTTATCCATTCACTAATTGGTTGTTTCCACTTTGGGCTATTATAATTAATGATGCCATGAACATTATTCAAGTCTTTGTGTGGACATATGTTTTCATTTCTCTGAGAGTGGAAATGCTGGGTCATATGGTAAATTTAAGTTTTGAAGAAACTGCCAAATTGTTTTCCCAAGTAGCTTCCCACCAGTGGTAATATTTGAAGATTTTGATTTCCCCACATCCTTGGGAGCGTTTGTTATTCTGTGTCTTTGATGGGAGCCATTGTGGTAGGTGTGAAATAGTAGCTCATTGTGGTTTTGATTTGCATTTCCCTAATGGTTTTGAGCATCTTTTCATGTGCTCATTTGCTATTTGGTTATCTTCTTGGGTAAAGTGTCTATTCAAATCTTTTGCCCACCTTTTAATTGGGTTGTTTATCTTATCATTGACTTGAAAGAGTTCTTTGTATATTCCAGATACAGGTCTGTTATGGATTGAATGTTTGTGTCCCCTGAAAATTCATTATGTTGAAATCCTAATCCCCAGTGTGATGATATTAGGAAGTGGGACTTTGGGAAGTAATAAGGCCATGAGGGTAGAAGTAGAAACCTCATGAATGCTATTAGTGCCCCTATATAAAAGAGACCCCAGATTGCTTTCTAGCCCACTCTCCACCATATGAGGATACGAGAACACAGCTGTCACCAGAACTTAACCATGCTGTTTCTCCTATCTCAGACTTCCAGTTTCCAGAACTTTGAGAATAAATTTCAGTTTTTTATAAGCTACCCAATCGATGCTACTTTGTTATAGTAGCCCAAACTAAGACAAAGTCCTTTGTCAAATATGTGATTTGCAAATATTTTTTCTCAGTCTGTGTCTTGCCTTTTACTGTGAGTATATGTACCTTGAAACTTTATCTGTGGAATTCAGTGAGGCCTGGATAGAGATTGCATTGTTCCAGAAATGAATTGCGTTTGCTTCTCTCAGTCACTTGGGGCACTTGCTTGGTCCAAGATGACTCCCCTACCATAAAGTTTACTTTCCAGACAATAGGAAAAGGGAGAAAGGCAGGACACACTTCTTCCCTTTCAGGGCAGATGAGGAAGCTACACACTCACTCCCACTCACAACCCCAGAACTTAGTCGTGTGGTCATATAGAGCCATAAGGAATGGGGAATGTAGCGTGCCCCTTGGTGGCTATGTGCCCAGCTCAAAATCCTATGCAAAAGTGGTATCACACAGTCCAGTAAATAACAGACTCACATTCGAACTCATCAGTGTGATTCCAAAGCCGTGCCTTTTCCACTCTGTTACGCTGCCTTCCTAGGAAGGAGCCAACAGGAAATTATTTTTAATAGACTCCTAAGAACTTTCAGGTCCCCCAGTCAGGAAGCAACAGAGCCAGAGCCAGGGTATGGACATGGGTCTTCTCGAAGGATCATCTTCTCACACACCCCTCTGCCTTCTACTTTTCCTGGAAGGGGATTTGCAGGGTAATCTGGCATTGGATTCACTGTGTATTTTTCCAGAGAGCTAGTAATTATCCTCCCAAGCTTCATCCCTTTTCCTCTTTCCAGAGAACTAACTTTGCCCTGTGGCCCAGCACTGAGAATTTTTCTGCCCCACTTTGTGGCACTCACCCCACTTCTGTGGCCCCCTGAGTATCCTCTAGGCCATGGGACCAGAAGGCTGGGAGTCAGCCCAAAGCCTCCCTGCTAGGGACAATATTTGGAAGACGATGCCCCTGTTGGAATGTTCACTGCGATGGTCAGTCAGGAAATGCCACTTGCCTGCAGGCTGCACACAGAAGCATCTATTTTGGCTCAGGGGGTGACTAGATTTGAAAATTGTTTCTTTTTTTTTCCTTTGAAGATTTTTGCAGACGTCTGAGAACCAGCAAAGGGGAGAAAGGCCTGATAATTTCAAAAGCAGGTTCCTCCTGTTGACAGAGTTCCTACGAGCTGTGTATGTCTTCTTTGGGTTCCCTCTGCTTCACTCTTTCGTCTTAGGTATACCCTGTCAGGTCTACTTCACGGGTGGTTGATGTCTGTCTAACCAGAGATGACAAGCTCCATTCGGTGCCAAGCAAAAAGTTTCGAGAGGCTGATTTCACGTGGGATAGACGCCATTGACAAAATGAAACAACTGGAGCTGCTCAAAACCAAGGAAATCACTTTGCTTCTGTACAAAACAGACATTCGTGCCTTTTCTTCCCACTTTCATTAGGTTATCAGCATATTCCTAAAACCTGAGGCCATAATGAACTGGACTTATCCCAGCGAGAAACTCTAAAATTTAAGATTATTCATCTCTCACCAGCATACTAGAATCCATCCTTCGAGCCAGTAGACAGCGCGGGGGGTCGGTGCTATTGGATGGGTGGGGGAGGCAGGAAAGAATTAGAGGACACAGCTCAGGTCAGTGTGGCAGGTGCCATTCCAGGCATCATGAATAAAACAGCCATTCCCCTCCAGGGAAACGTGGTTGCCCGTCAGAGTTAGCCAGGCCAACAATGCTAATGCTCTGCCAGAAGCATGAAATGCCAACTGGGGAAACCACCCCCCTTGCCACCCTGGGGATCTCTAAGCTCCGGTTGAGGGCTGGAAGACGGAAAGAGCATCCATGGCCTGGGGAAAGGATCCAGAGTGCTTCTGTTGGATTAAGTACTGTGCTGGAGGAGGGTAGAGAGGGAGGGAGACATACTGGGGGAAGCCATGTGCTGGCTTGTCTCTGGCCTCTGTAGACCCATTCCCGGCCTTTCTCTGCCCTGCTCTTGCCCTCGAGGCTGACCTGTAGGGACTGTGTCCCCTGGGCTTTCAGGCTGCTGCCTGCTAGCTGGGTTCCACCAATAGGAGGCCCCGGTGGATCAGGTGGAGCATGGAGAGTGGGGTTGGATATTGATTCCTGCCGCCCACCAGCTCCCTCCCAGCAGGCCCCCATGCTGGCCCTGGCTGCATTCTCTATCAGGCCACCCACCAGCGACCCCTCCGCTGTGGCTCCAGCTCTGTCCACGTTCCAGCAACTCTGCTCTTTCTTTTAGGCCTAGAGGTGGGAGCATCTTCTCTCTGATGAAGCCTTGGATGCTGCACTATTGGTCCCCTTAATTTTACCACCCCTTCTGCAAAGTCCCTTCATTAAACTCTCTTCAGTGGACCTTTATGGGGGGGGGGGTGTCATTTATTTCCTGCCAGAACCCTGGCTGATACTGGCAAGTCAGGTGAAATGTAAAGAACAGCAGGGCTAAAGAGTTGCTGTTTGTTTTGTTCCCCCCGCCCCGCCCCCAGATGGAATTTACATGTAACATTGTATACACTTCAGGTGCACAAGGTATTGATGTGATCCGCTTATGTACCTGCAGCCTGATTTGCACAGTAGCTTTAGCTAACACCTCTAGCATGTCACATAATTGCCATTTCTTTTTTGTAGTGACAGTACACACTTTGTTTTTGTTTTACAACGGCAGTAGTAAACTATTTTTTGAACCCCTGAGAATTATCAATTTAAATAAACCAAATTCAAAAGACCATATATTGTACAATTCCATGTGTACGTGATGTCTGGAAAAGATAAATGTGTAGAGGCGGAAAAGCAGACTAGTTGCTACCTGGGGCTGGAGTGTAGATGACAAGTGACTACACATGTACACGAGGGATCTTTCGAGGGTGCTGGATTGTGGTGATGGTTGCACAATTCTATACATGTCTCAAAGATCACTGAATTGTATACTTAAAATGGGCAAGTATTATAGATAAATTATACCTCGATAAAGCTGTTGAGATTATAAACAGAATGTATCAACAATATACAAAGTTTGGAAAATAAGGGGAAAACAATCACCTGTAATCCCTCCACCCTAATGCAACTATTGTCATTTCTTCATATTCCATTCTAGTTATTTATTATCGGCATTTGACAATTATGAAAACAACATGAGCTAACAGTTACTGCGTGCTTCCCACAGTCAAGGTGCCAGGTTAAACACAGTACACATCATCTCATTCAGTCCTCACAACAACCCCTGAGAAAGGTATAATGATTATCATATTTTGTTAATAAGAAACCCAAAGCTCAATTGCATAATGTATAGAATTGTTGATCACTATGTGGCACACCTAAAACTAATATAACATCGTGTGTCAACTACAAATAAAATAAAGTGCAGCTTGAAACTCAAAGTGATTACCTGACTTGCTATGTAAACCTAATTTTCTACCTTGCTATAATCTAATTTTTTTTCATAGTGTTTCAGGGTTCTTTATTATTTTATTTTATTGACATATAGTTGGCATACAATATTTTATGAGTTTCAGGTGTTCAACATTTGTGTACATTACAAAGTGATCACCACAATAAATCTAGTTACCATCTGTCACCATACAGAGCTGTTACAATGTTATTAACTATATTCTCTAGGTTCTACTTTGCAGTCTTGATGCTTCTAATGTCTGCAAAAACAGTTTATTGGGTCCATATGCCACATAATCCTTAACTCTTTGGTCTTCTGTAACATGTATAAATTAAGTTGTCCCATAAAAAAATGTGATGAACTTCTTCATTAGAAAAAGCTTTATCTATATTGAACATTATCTTCTCAGGATTCTTTTCAAGAAATTGGGCCAAAGGAACAAAATAATTTTAAAATTTCTTGAAGTGAAATCAGTTTCCAAAGGGTTGGGATTACTATCCTAGCTGGCAATTTTGTCCTCTCCTCACCAGGACTGGCGATGCCAGGTTTTTAACATTCTGCTTAATTCAGTGGATCTTGTCCTTATTTTAATTTTCATTCACTTTGCTGCCAGAAAGTATCGGCCGAATTTTCTTTTACAACTTATCTATGACTTAAGCCCATTTACTTATTGGAATCTTACTGGTTTTCTTACTAATGGGTATGAGTTCTCTATAAATATTAACCCTTCGTGTATAATCTTAGCTGACAATGTTTCCCCTATTTGCCTATTTCTTTATTTTACAAACTGCTATTACCTATTTCTACAGAGGGAAATGATTGTTCTTTTCCTTTGTGAATTTATCTGTAGCGTCTAGACTTTCAGAGACACCTCTCTCCAAGGCTTTATTCCGTCATATTTTCTCCTGACTTTTCTGTAGTACATTTTGTTTTAAATTTAAGAATAATCCACCATTTATTTTTTTAAGTTGAGGTATAATTGACATACATTATATTAGTTTCAGGTGTACAACATAGTGATTCAATATTTGTATACATCCATATATATATATATATATATATGGTATATACTCTATACCCCCCTTATCCATGGTTTTGCTTTTCATGGTTTCAGTTACCCGTGGTCAACCATGGTCCAGAACAGATGATCTGCCTTCTGATGTATCATTAGAAGGTCAGTGGTAGCCTTAATGCTACGTCACGGTGCCTATGTTGTTCACCTCACTACATCTCATCACGTAGGCATTTTATCATCTTACATCATCACAAGAAGGGTGAGTACAATACAATAAGGTATTTTGAGAGAGAAACCTCATTCACCTAACTTTTGTTGCAGCATATTGTCATAATTGTTTTATTTTATTACTATTTATTGCTGTTAATCTCTTACTGTGCCTAATTTGTAAATTAAACTATCATAGGTATGTATGTATAGAAAAAAATACATATATATGTAAGGTTTGGTACTATCTGTGGTTTCAGGCATCCACTGGGAGTCTTAGAACATATCCCTGCAGATATGGGGACTACTATTTTGTGAAATGAGCACCATAATATGTCTAATTAACATTCATCACCATACATAGTTACAGATTTTTTTATGAGAACCTTTAAAATCTATTCTCTTAGCAACGTTCAAATATGTAATACAGTAATTAACTGTAGTCACCATGTTGTACATTACATCCCCATGACTTATTTATTTTATGCCTAGAAGTTTGTGCCTTTTGATTCCCTTCACACATTTCACCCGCTCTCCTCCCCCTGCCCCTGGCAACCACCAATCTGTCCTCTGTTATCTATGAGCTTGTGGTTGTTGCTGTTGTTGTTTAGATTGCATGTATCAGTGAGATCACACGGTATTTGCCTTTCTCTTGGTCTGACTTATTTCACTTAGCATAATGCCCACGAGGTCCATCTTTGGTGTTGCAAATGGCAAGATTTCATTATTTTTTATGACTGGATAATATTTCATTATATATTATATTGTATATAATTCTATATTATATATATCACATTATATATATATCACATTTTATTTGTCCATTCACCCATCAGAAACTTAGGTTTTTCTATAGCTTGGCTATTATAGATAATGTTGCAATGAACATAGAGGTGATAGATCTTTTTGAGTTAGTATTTTCATTTTCTTTGGATAAATACCTAGAAGTGGAATTGCTGGATCATAGGATAGTTCTATTTGTAATTTTTTGAGGAACCTCCATACAGTTTTCCATGGTGGCTCCACCAGTTTGCATTCCCACCAACAGTGCATGAGGGTTCCTTTCTCTCCACATCCTCACCAGCATTTGTTATTTCTTGTCTTTTTGATACTAGTCATTCTGACTGGTTTAAAGTTTAAAGTTTAAACCTCATTGTGGTTTTGATTTGCATTTCCCTAATGGTGAGTGATGTTGAGCATCATCTCATGTACCTGTTGGTCATCTGCACATCTTCTTTGGAAAAAAAAGTCTATTCAGCTCTTCTGCTCATTTTTAGTAATATTTTTTGCTATTGAGTTATATGAGTTGTAGTCTTAGATGTTTTCAATATTACCCCTTTATCAGATATATGTTTGTAAATATTTCTCCCATTCAGCCAGTTGCCTTTTCATTTTGTTGATGGTTTCCTTTGCTGTGCAGAAGCTTTTTAGTTTGATGTAGTTGCACTTGTTTATTTTTGCTTTTGTTGTTTTTGCTTTTGGTGTCAAATCCAAAAATAATCATCACTAAGACCGATGTCAGGGTACTTATCTATGTTTTCTTCTAAGATTTTTGTGGTTTCAGGTCTTATATTCAAGTTTTTAATCCATTTTGAGTTAATTTTTGTGTACTGAAAGACAGTGGTCCAGTTTCATTCTTTTGTATGTAGATATCCAGTACTCCCAACATCATGTAATGAAGACACTGTCCTTTACCTATTGTACATTCTTGGTGCCTTTGTCATAAATTAATTGACCATATATGCATAGACTTATTTTGGGGCTTTCTATCCATTCAGCTATGCGCCTGTCTTTATGTCAATGCCATACTGTTCTGATTACTATAGCTTTGTAATATAGTTTGAAATCAGGAAGCATAATGCCTCCAGCTCTGTTGTTCTTTCTCAAGATTGCCTTGGCTATTCAGGGTCTTTTGTGATTCTGTACAAATTTTAGGATTCTTTGTTCTATTTCTGTGAAAAATGCCATTGAAACTTTGATAGGGATTGCACTGAATCTGTAGACTGCTTTGGGTAGTATGGACATCTTAACAATATTAATTCTTCTAATCCATGAGCATGCAATATCCACTTATTTGTGTCATCTTCAATTTCTTTCATCAGTGTCTTATACTTTTCAGTGTACAGGTCTTTTACCTCCTTGGTTAAATTTATTCCTATGCATTTTATTCTTTTTTGATGCACTTGTAAATGGGATTGTTTTCCTAATTTGTCTTTCTGATAGTTTGTTACTAATGTATACAAACTTCTGTATATTGAGTTTACATCCTGCAACTTTGAATTCATTTATTCTACCAGTTTTTTAATGGAGTCCTTAGGGTTTTCTATATATAGTATCATGTCATCTGCCAATAGTGATAGTTGAAATTCTTCCTTTCCAATTTGGTTGCCTTTTATTTATTTTTCTTGCCTAATTGCTATGGCTAGGATTTCCAATCCTTGCAATGTAAAAGTGGTGAGAGAGGGCATCTTTGTCTGGTTCCTGATGTTAGAGGAAGAGCTTTGAGCTTTTTGCCACTGAATATGATGTTAGCTATGGGTTTGTCATATATGGCCTTTATTTTGTTGAGGTATACACCATATATTTTACTGTACAGTTTGAGATTGAGTCTAAAAGACTTTTTCCCACAGTGTTACCCATGAACATTACTTCTCTTCCCGCTGTATATATTATGATATTTTCCCCACTGTGTACATTATGATATACATCATAATATATGATTAAAAAAACCGTCATCATATATTATAGTCTTATAAGAGGGTCCATTTTGCTTCAGAAACACATGATCTTAACAATTTTTGTTTGAAAATATGCATTTGTATTTAGTAGGTCTAAGAAATCTCACCTGTTCATCCTGCTTGTAGGGCACCCAGGTAATATAGCACAGAATGTGGGTCTGGTGCTCAACGCAGGACACAGGGAAGGCTATTGATAAGCTTTGGGGGGACATGCTATAACCCTGGGGATGACTGAGGCCTCCAAGGAAAAGAGTGAGCAAGCAGCCTGGGCCTGAGATGCTCAGAATTAACAAGGCCAGAAGAGCCTCTCAAGAAATGTCACCCAATCCCTTGAGTTTATAAAGAAGAAAATCTAGGTGAAGAGATTCAGCCTTTTGCCCAAACCCATAGAGGCAGTTAGGGGTAAAGCTGGGCCTAGATCTGGGTCTCTTGACCACCGGTCAGTGGCTCTCTAATGTTCCCCAAGAAAGAAGGGTTCATGATGGGGGGGGAGAGGTTCCACATGGGGTGCAGCATCAGGGAAGGCTTAGTAATCATGAAGATAGCTTATATATGAATGCCACATCACTAAAGCCTTTCACACCTGGGGTCCACACTTGATCCTCACCTCAACCCTCTTTCAAGTCCTGTGCCGAGCCTCTTAACTAAACTCCCCTTAACCAACCAATCACGTTAGCCAGCCCCCTCTCTCTGTCCTAAATACACCAACTGATGCTCCCAGCTAGAAGCTTATCTGTGATACACATCTGCTCCCACCAAATGTTTACCAAGAACCAGTTGTTTTTATTCCAAAACCTATTTATGCCACTTATACTTGACATTTTAATTATGCAATTTAACTAAAAGAGAGGAGTAAAACTAAAGAAACTCATTGCTGTTTTATGACAAACACATTGCTTTGGAAAAAACCTGATGAAGGTGAATCACTAAAAATTCTTGTGGAATGAAGTGGGCAAGATAACTAAAAGAATGGGAGGAGCTTTGTATAAATCTAGAAGGATTCTGCACTCACGTTATTTTGCAAATAAGTTCTCCCTTCTCTATATAAAAACAGAAACTGGAAATCATGAGCTTACATAAAACAGGGAAAACTGTCACCAGAGGACTCTTTTTTAAAGGTGAAGCCTTGGGTCCACATCAAAATAAGACTTATATGTATTCTGTTTTATGATTTCCCAGCATAAATTTTTTGATTAATCAACCAACTACTTGTCCCAATCACATAGGATAGAAGGTTTCCATTTGCTATTAATATAAAAATAATCCTCATTTTCAGATGAGTTGTCCAGGCTCCCAGCACCATGGTCAGCCTCTGAGAGGGAGGCATATGAATGTGACACTGGACAGAAGGCCACAGAAGCCACTGGGTCGAAATTCCAGCTCCACCCAAACCAACAGTGCGGCCTTGGGCAAATCATCTGTGCTCTTTGAGCTCAACTTTTCTCAACTGCTAAACAATCTCTGTGTCTTGGGATTATTGTCTAGATGAGGAAATGATGTTGGTAAGCACCCAGCATAGTGTCAGAGCCACCTTTGCTAATGCTACCTGAGAGAAATGGAAATGAAATGAGCCTCAGTGGGTAGATTGTATGTGAATAAATAGGAAAGATGAGTGGCATCCCTCCTCACTGGCAAATTCCAATTCACAGAATGAGGCAGTCTTTGGATGGGGGCACCTGGTGACTCTGTGAGGAGCATGTTCAGACCCTGTACCCAAGGGTCAAGACAAGAGGATCCTGGCAACAGAACATGCAGGCCTGTACTGGAGCCAGCTGAAGGGGTAGCTTCAGGAGCCGCAAGAGGGGAGCTGCCACCCACCTGGCACTAGAGGAGTCACAGGGGATCATAACACCTTGTAGGTGTGCTCTGCAGTACCTTGGAGGGCATTGTGAGTCCTGAGACTTGTAAGCTCTTTTCCCTGGTGGTCAATGCCCTGTGACTTCCCCAGCAGCCGGGCCAAGAACTGAGGAACTCCTCAGCTTTGGCGCTAAAAGAAGCCCTAGTCAGACCAGAACATCTCTCTCTGTTGTCTCTGTGTCTCTGTCTCTCTCTGTCTCTGCCTCTAGCGCTCTCTCAGTGACTGAGTCAGATGGAAGAGTCCTCACATTTTACCAGCTGGCAGTTCTGGCTCTTCCCAGTATACCCATTTCCAGCCCACAAGATGCAGAAAGAGCAAGAGTTATTTTGGTCAGCTGAGTCACCAAACCAGAAAATAAGATATGACCCCACCTGTGTCTGGGCAGAGGGGCTGGAACTGGCTGGGACCACAGGATCTCTGAAAGCCCTAACTGAGGCATCGCCCGTTGGGGCCAAGGGTCCAGTCTCTGCCCTTGTGACCCCACCCCTAACTAGAGAGGGGCAGCCAACTCCCTGCCCTGGGGACAAGGACTCTCAGCGGGGCAGTGGTGCTCATCCATTGCAGCCCATCTACAGTCTCCAGGCTTTTATGTTGGGACCACTGCTCCCTGTTGCTCCCGATGTGTAAGATTGTGAATGGTACGCTGGGGTTCGGCTGCCTGCCTCACTGGACCCTGTGTTTGTTTATGTCCCTCTAGCACATACCACAGTGACTAGAACACAGTGGATGTTCGACAAACATTAGTTTTCTTCCCCTTCTTGTTCCTCCACAAGCAAGCCGACTGAACCTCAGCTCCTTCACCTTCAAGAATCTCTCCTGTCGGGCGCCTGGGTGGCTCAGTCGGTTAGGCCACTGCCTTCAGCTCAGGTCATGATCCTGGAGTCCCGGGATCGAGTCCCGCATCAGGCTCCCTGCTCGGCAGGGAGTCTGCTTCTCCCTCTGACCCTCCCCCCTCTCATGTTCTCTCTCTATCTCATTCTCTCTCTCAAATAAATAAATAAATCTTTGGAAAAAAAAAAAAAAAGAATCTCTCCTGTCTAGAAGGACTTCTCATTTCCTCCGTGTAGCCAAGTCCAACCCCCAGGCCAGACCCCAGTCCCCCAGGATTGCTGCCCCTCTGACCGCCTTCCCTGCCGGCTGCCTCTTACCTGCTGCCCTGCCCTCTGCTGCACCTCACCTCCTGAGATCATAAGTGGAAATGGTCTGCACGTGGGCACAGGCATACTCTCCTGGGAAATCTCAAAGGTGTCCTTGATCCCCAAAAGGCTTAGAACTCTGGGGGGGGGATGAGGAGATCTGGGAAGGCTGAACAAAGCAGCCCATTAGCCAGACTGGCCAGGCAGTGTGCACGTGGGTTCTCCTTGCCCCTTTTGTAATGTTCACTTTTTGGGTGGGGAAACTTTCCGGGGGGGGGCAGGGCTTTAGCACTGTGGCATGTCCCTGGGTGTGCGCCCTTCCTGTGACTGCATTCGGATGTGATGAGTGATGGTAGCTATCAGAATAGCCACTTGTTAGGCTTGTCATCTCTCTCATCCCCCCCCCCTTTTTTTTAATCACATTCTGAACATTTTAAAAGCAGAAATCCTATGAGCTTGCCTGGAGTCGAAACTAGAGATGGAATGAATTACCCTGGTCTCATCTAAAATAGATGAGGCCGAGCTTGGTGAGAGCCGTAGTCAGCCATTTGCTTGGACGTCACACACAGCGGCAGGAAATGATACTCCCTTGTAAATAAATCACCTGCTGGCAGCCTCACCTTGGAATATTTATAAGGAAACAGACCTGGAAAGGAGGAACAGTAAGTCTAGGCTGCAAGAATCATTGGAAGAAGGGCTTTATGGTGTGTCTAGAAATGTTGATTCGTGGTTGTCTGTAGAAAGCTAGGAGAGAAAGAAAGCTGCCAGTTCCATCTGGAGGAAAATGATGTGTGAAATTTTATTTCATTTTCAACAGGTCCTGCCCTTGTGTATGTCTGGGAATATTTCGCACGACAGGAGAGGAGAGTGGACCCTAGTGGGAGAGTCTGATTCTCTCCCTTCCTAACCTCCAAGCTTTGGTAGGGTAACCTGGGGCAGGATTCCCTCAGACGTCTGAGGGGAGTCCCCAAGTTTGCTCTCAAATTATGCCAAAGCCCTGTCTGTCTGGCCCCCCTTCTCTGGCTCTAATGTTGAGGAAGCAGCTTGGGTGAAAGGGAATCTGCCATCGAGGAGAGATACAGCTGGACCTGATGAAGTATATCAGTGTGCGCTTATCTCAGCGCAGAGCCAGACGCTGCAAGGGTTCAATGAGCACAGTGTAACCTTAGGTATGCTGCCTCCTCTCTGAGCCTCTTCCCCGCCTGCACCCCTCCGACTACGCAGTTTGCCTCATCTACTAAATTCCTCCAGGGACAATGGGGGAATCCCATCCCTCCCCCTCCCCACCACAGGAAAGCCTCAGAGAACCCCAGGAAAGGAATATCTTCGTTTAGTTGGTACACTGAGCAAGGAACAGGGAGAGTTGAGCTTCATGGTCTTGAGCCATTGATGGAGATCTTGCTGAATCCTCATCAGCAACAGTTGATTTAACCACAATTAGTGTATTGCATCCCTGACCCACACGAACCGCTGTTCTAGGTATGGGTCGTGGGGTCAAAAGATGCAAAAGGCAAGATCCCGTGCCTCCTGGGAATCAGAGATGTAAGGAAAGTGGACACGTGGGTTACGGTACAATAAAGCAAACTACTGAGAGATACATGGAAGGTTCTAGAGGGTTGAATGGGGGGACACATCACCCAGCCTAAGGGGAGAGGAATGTAACAGGAGGTAGCATCCATTGTGAGTGCTGAGGGATGAGTAGAGGTGAGCCAGGCCCAAGAGGAGTGGCCTTCCAGTTAGAGGGACAGCGGAGACACTCCCAGAGTGGGGAGACATCATGGTACCTAGAGAAAATGAGAGCATTTTTGGTGCTGCTGATGGAAGTGGCAAGAAATGGCTACAGATCAGTCTTCAGGAACAAAAATATAGAGGACCTCGAACCTCAACCTAAGGAGCATGAATCCTAGAGATGATCTTTTTAAAATGTGACCCAGAACTTGTCATTCCTCTGCTCAAAGCTCTGCAAAGCTTTCGTGTTCCCCACAGTAAAAGCCAAAGTCCCTACAATGGCTCACAGGCCCAACATGCCTGGCTTCCAGCTGCCACTCCAACCTCATCTTTTTCTATTGCTCCCCACAGCACACTGTGACAGCCTCCTCCCTAGTCCTCAAAAAAGCCAGGCGTCTCCTGCCCCAGGACCTTTGTACTGTCTAGTCTCCCAGATACTTGCATGGCTCACTCCCTCACTTCCTAAAATGTTGCTTCTTGGGGAAGCCTGCTCTGATTCTTTTTCAAAACTGCAACACCCTCCTTCTCTCATTCCACACTCCTAAGCCACTGACTCTGTTTGATTTTGTTCTTTCAGAGCGCTGATCACCTTTTAACACACTGTGTAATTTTCTTATTTATTTATTTTTTTTAGTAATCTCTCCACCCAATGTGGGGCTCGAACTCATGACCCCGAGATCAAGAGTTGCATGTTCTACTGACTGAGACGGGCAGGCACCCTCATTTTCTTATTCATTATGTCTCCCCACCTAGAATACAAAGGGGACCAGGGCAGGTGTTTTTGTCTACCTTCTTTATTGCTATATCCCCAGCACCTAGAACAGTGACTGGCACATAGTGGGCTCTCAAAGAGTGTTTCTTAATTAGCGAGTGACTGAGCCAGAGAGCCACGAACAGCCATTAGGTAAGGGGAGTGACGTAGGCTTGCTACACAGTATACCCACGCACTTTGCACGCTCCCCCACCCCCGCCACTTTTTTCAACATGGCCCTCAGTAAGAAACACACACAATCAATACACACACAAATACACCAAAAATGTCTAACAGAAACAAAAGCTCCATGCAGTAACAGTTAACCCTCTTCACCTTTTACAACACTCTGTGATCTAGTCTATTCTGTGGCTACTTCATTTTTTAAAAATACATAACGGTTGCAAACTACTAAACTGATTCCACAACCCACCAGTAGATGAAGGCCTACCGTTCCAAAACCACTGCTGGAATTAGATAATGACGGTGGGTGGGTAACATTGTAAATACACTAAAAACGACTGAACTGTACACTTTAAAATAGTTAAGATGATGGGTTTTATGTTCTATGAATTTTATCTCAAAAAAATGTTTTGATAATATGGAGGATTAATTTGAAAGAGGCCAACCTGGGAGGCGCCTGGATGGTTCAGTCGTTAAGTGTCTGCCTTCGGCTCAGGTCATGATCCCAGGGTCCTGGGATCGAGCCCCGCATCGGGCTCCCTGCTCCACGGGAAGCCTCCTTCTCCCTCTCCCACTCCCCCTGCTTATGTTCCCTCTCTTGCTGTGTCTCTCTCTGTCAGATAAATAAATAAAGTTTTAAAAAAAAATAAAAGAAAGAGGCCAACCTGGCGCTAGGAAGACCAACTAGAAAATGATTACAGTAATCCAGGTAAGAGGTGATGAGTGGACAGAGACAGTCAAAATAGAGGACAATTCCAGAACTATTTAGAAGGTTAAATTGGGAAGCATGAGAAATAGGAAGAGTTGGGGATGATTCTAGACTTCTGCCTCAGGTACTAGGGGGTGATGGCACTATCATTTGAAATCAGGAACACAGTCCGCACACCTAGTAGGACACCATTTTTTATTAAAAATAAATAACTTCTGTGTGTGCACACGTACTGTGTTGATGCTCCAAGGCTACGCACCACTGTTGGCCAACCAGGGACTAGAGGTCCACCTGTGTTTGTGCGTAGAGGGAGAGGAAAGCACAAAGGAGCCAGAGGGAAGTGACACAGAGAGCCTGGGAATGTGCCATGCTGTGGAAGCCAGAAAAGCAGAGACTTCTAGAAGGCAGATGACCAGTCAAGACATCCAGAGATAGGGGTCCAGGAAAGCAAGGAGGCAGCAAAGACAGAGGCAGAGGGCAGGCAGCTGGAAGATTAAGGCCCACCTGGCCAGTCTCAGATGTTTTCAGGAACAGCTCCTCTGAGAGATGCACAACCTCAGAGCCAGCCAGGCCTTGGGCCGTAACAGGCCAGCTCACCCTTCACTTCCTCCTACCCCCACGCACAGCCAGGCTGTCCCTTGCTCCCCTTAGTGGCCTTCCGTCATGGAGGTCCAAGTGGCCTCTGAAGGACACTGCTGAAGGGAATTTCCTGTTAACAAATTTCCTCCCTCTGGGCTGGGCAAAGAGTAGGCAGTTGTAACAACACCAAGGCTGGACTGGGTGGAAAGAGGAAAATGGACAGTCTTCACTCTGAGGGAAAGAAATGGACAATCATTTCTTCAGCTAGATCCAGTCCTCACGTGGTTCCGGTAATAGTGTCTTCTACCAGCCACCCAGAGGTGTGGTCCTGCTCGAAGACCCCACCTGAGGCCAGAGAGAGGCAGCCTGCTGTCCAGGAGGAAGGGGCTGAGATCTTTCCAGAAAGGGTCACGATCTCAGACAGCTTTCTTAAATGCTTTCAGAGAAACAGGCAACCTCTTCAGAATAACAAAGCAAATCACGCAAGGACTTCACAGAGACAGTAGCTGGAAAACAGGGCATGAGGGCATGGCCAGTGTCTGTGCAGTAGCCTTGAATCACTTATGTAGCACTTACAGCAAAGAACAGGACTGTGTCGATCCCACAAACATTCATGAAGCTCCTGTCACCTGCAAAGCAAAATGCTCAGGTGCTGAGAGGGGTGCAGACTAGGCCCTTTCACGCCTGTTTCCTTGCGTGAAACAGAAAAAAAAAAACACCTTTTCCTTTGGGCCAATGCAGACCCTTGCCAGGGAGCACAGCTTGGTGAGCAAATGGCAGGCTACATCAGATCCCACTACCTCCCACCTCCAAGCTGGGTGCTCTTGTGCAGTGCCCAACCTGCACAAGCATACACATTAGCCCCAGATACAGAGATGAGCCTGGCAGAGTCTCCCACCCCCAGAAGCTCATAAACTGTTTGGCAAACACACACACACAACCAGCCAACTAACAGAAGCAGCCTCTGGGAAAATGCTGAACCAGAAGTGCAAAGAGTGGTGGGGGGTTCCTACAGACAGGAGAGACTCACTCCGTCGGGGAAATCTGAGAAGGCTTCCAGAGAAGATGGAATTTGAGCCAGGCCCTGAAACATTGCCACATAGGGGAGTGGAGAAAGGAGGCACAAGATTTCAAGGTGTCTTCCGGGAAAGGGGAGTCAACTGTTAGAGCTGGAAGGGACGAGAGCTGGGGGAATGGCAAAGGACAACTGGGAAGATGTGATGGGAGATGAAAATAAGGATCAAATTGTACAGGGCTTTGAGTGGCTTACTGAGGAATGTGTGCTTGGCTGGAGCTGGAGAAATCTGGGGAATGGGAGTCCACCTCCAACCCTCTGTCCTGGGCCTTTCTCAGAAGCAGGGTTGTCTTACAAGAGGAATTCACACTGTGGCCTTCCAAGGGGTGGGGGGGGG
>NW_027397087.1:28169378-28297264 GCF_003265705.2 Callorhinus ursinus
GGGGGGGGGGGGGGGGGGTCCCAGATGCCCCTTACCACAGCCAAGGGAGTCCCTGAGTCAGGTGTTGGCACCGAGCGCATCATGCAGAATGTGGCGTGAGACATTCGTGCAGACTCATCAGCAGGGCAGGGAGAGTCCGGAGAATGCCCACCCAGCTGCACAATCAGAGGTCATCCCAGGCAGCCCGGTCTTGTTCCTGTGGTAGAAGGCAGACTTTTGCTCTACTTGAGGGCCCGAAGGGTGTCGCACATTGAGAAGGCCGCCTGGAGAAAGCTTGCCTTTCAAAACCCATAGGATGGAACCTAAAGTCCCCGGCATCACCAGGTGCAGGTAAACCTGGGTACTCTGAGGCATCCCAGGTGCCTCCATTCGCCCCATTCTCTGCTCTTGCTGAGACAGCACTGCAGGGCAAAATCTCACCGCCACTTTCTCCTTCTGAAAGGCCTCTCTTCCCTGATTTCTCCTACAACCTTGCTTCTCAAAGTACATTCTGCAGGCCAAGAGCACCAGCATCACCTGGGAGCCTTATGGACCTGCAGGATCTTGGGCTCCGACCCAGACTTAGCGAGCCAGGCCTGCATTTTTACACAACCCTCGGGGGATTTGTGTGGGCTTTGAAATCTGACAAGCCCGACCAGCACCATTCCTCCCCGCTTCTGCTGTCCGCTCCCTGGCCACCCTGGCTCAGTCTCTTCACGTTTGCTCTCACCCGCCATTTTTAATGCTGGGGATCCTCTGCTCCCCAGCTCTCTGCCTCCCCCTCTCCCTGGGTGATCTCAGCCACTCCCACAGCCTCAAATCCCCCTTTCCCAGACCCCTCTGTCCTCACAAGCAGCACAGACCACACTTCTGGGTACCCCCCTTCCTAGATCCACATCCCTGTGTGGTGGCTGCATAAACACCTCAAATTCCACATGCCCCCTACTGAATTCATCTCTCCCTCAGCCCTGCAGCCCGCCCCCTGTGTTCCCTAGGGTCCTCAGGCACCCATCCAGGGACTCCTCCCAGACCCCTCTCTCACGCTTAGCTCCTAAATGCATTCTGCACGCTGGGAGTCTACTTCCTAGACCATGTCTGGTCCGGCCCCCTCGTCCATCCTCACTGCCATGGCCTCAGATCACACCCTGATGGTTGGGAGCCGGTCCAGGGTCACAGTTCAGCCGCAGCCTGACTCTGGTGGTCTTCAGGATGGTAATTTGGTGCATTAGCTGCTCTCCTGCTTCTCACTGCTGCGCTGGGAGGTGATTGACCACGGCCTCATGCATTGACCATGTGCGGGAGAAGGCTGCTGGGGCTCCGTTACCCTCCCGTCCACCTGTGGCCCCATCGCTTTGTCCCGGGCCATCTGGATTGACACCTTGATTGATTAACATGGGTTCCATTATGTGGAGCTGCCACAAGCACCCCCGGGGGTGGGGGTGCTTGTAACCTAAGCTTGTCAGTCTATATGGAGGGTCCCCTCTCTTGAGACTCGGGCACACCATACTGTCACATTCATCAGAGCCCCTGTTTTATGGGCACATGTCTCCAGCTAGGACAGCGTCTGCCACCCTGCATCTGCCCCACATTTTATGGAAGGGGCTTTGGCCAAAAGAATCACGATTCAGCAGTTTTGATAAACCCCCAGAGAAGATCATCGCTGGGCCGGTTCCCAGGGTGGGAGGTACTGGCCCCTACTTGTGAATTACAAAACTCAGCCACAAAGTAAAGGGTTGCTCGTTTGCAGAGGACTTGGCACAGCTGGGAGAGAGAACTGCCGATCAAAAGCGCCTCCTCTCTCCAAGTATCCGTGGGTAATGAAGAAATGGCAAGCCACTGCATTCAAAGCCTTGGGAAGAAGAAAATAAGTCAAAATTGTGAATTTTGGTTGAAGTGCAGAGGGCTGCTCCCTGCAGCTGGACAGGAGGCGAGTAAGAGGAGGGAGGCTGGTATTTGCGAGTTCCTGCTGTGGATCAGAGGCTGTGCGGGCCACATCTCCGGCACTACCTCCCTGCGTCTGTACCACGGTGTTGGGGCAGGTGTTGCTTCGCTCATTTGTCAGGTGAGGTAGCAAATTCAGAGAGGTGACAGAGCGCATCCACAGCTCACGGGTGGCATTGGCAAAGCAGCAGTTCAGCCGAGGCTGTTCTAGTTCTGAAGTCCACCCTCTTTCCTGTACCAGGTTCTCCCCAGCACATATCAGGCAAGTGGGAACCATCTTAATGCATTAAAACAAAATCAGAAGAAGAAACTTGAGAGCAGGTACCTCTGAATAAAAAATAGTTTGAATAATCTATTTTTATGGAGGGTCTCATTATGTTGAATAAAACTGTTTCCCTCAAATACAAGAGCTGTGGTCATTGAACACTCCCACCACAACCATCACCCCGGGGCTGGGAGCGGGGGGGGGGGATTGGACAGGGCCTAAAAGAGACACGCCATCAGCAGGTGAATCACAGGGAACTGAAACCTTGCCTCGTGGCCCTAGCACTCAACTCCAAGACTCTGAGGCCTCCTTACCAGGGTTTGGATGCACGGAGCGGGAAAAGGTTTGCGGGACCTTGTGCCCGGAGCGGTTTTAAACTTTATGCTTATTTTTTAATTTAAGTATAATTAATATAGTGTTATATTAGTTTCAGGTGTACAACATAGTGTTCCAACAATGACTCAGTGCTCATCATGAGAAGTGTATTCCTTGTCATTTCTATCTCCACAACCACCTCCCCTCTGGAAACCATCTGTTTGTTCTCTTTCGTTAAGAGTCTGGTTTTCTGTTCATCTCTTTTTTTCTTTGTTCATTTTGTTTCTGAAATTCCACATATGAGTGAAATCATGGTATTTGCCTTTCTCTGACCGACTTATTTCACTCAGCATTAAACCCTCTAGGTCCATCTGTGCTCTTGCAAATCACAAGCTCTTACTCTTTTGTATGGCTGAGTATTCTGTTCTATATATATATATACACCACATCTTCTTTATCCATTCGTCTATGGCTGGACACTTGAGTTGCTTCCGCATCTTGGCTATTGAAAATAGTACTGCAATAAACATAGGGGTGTATATATCTTTTTTTTCCTTTGTTCTTTTTCTTTCTTGCTTGCTTTTTCTTTTTCTTTTCTTCTCTTTTTTTTTTTTAGAGATGGGAGGGCAGAGAGGCAGAGGGAGGGGGAGAGAGAGAGACTCTTAAGCAGGCTCCATGTCCAGCATGGAATCTGACATGGGGCTCCATCTCACAACCCTGAGATCATGACCTGAGCCAAAATCAAGAGTCAGACACCTTGCCTACTGAGCCACCCTGATGCCCCTACATATATCTTTTTGAATTAGCATTTTTGTTTTCTTTGATCCTAGCTACCCGGTATAGGAATTACTGGATCATATGGTAATTCTGTTTTTAATTTTTTTTAAGATTTTATTTATTTATTTGACAGAGAGACAACGAGAGAGGGAACACAAGCAGGGGGAGTGGGAGAGGGAGAAGCAGGCTTCCCGCCGAGCAGGGAGCCCAGTGCGGGGCTCGATCCCAGGACCCTGGGATCATGACCTGAGCCAAAGGCAGATGCTTAACGACAGAGCCACCCAGGCACCCCTCTATTTTTAATTTTTTGAGGAACCTCCACACATTCCCCCTACAGTGGCTGCACCAGTTTGCATTCCCACCAACAGTGCATGAGGGTTCCTTTTTCTCCACATTCTCACCAACACTTGTTATTTCTTGTGTTTTTGATTTTTGCCATTCTGACAGGTGTGAGGTGATACTATTTTGAAGAATCCCACTATTATGGTTAATACTAGCAATAACCATCGCAATGGGCTGAATGTGCCCCCCACAATTCATATGTTGAAATCCTAACCCCCCAGTGTGATGGCATTTGGAGGTGGGGCCTTTGGGAGGCCATTAGGTGATGAAGATGGAGCCCTCATGAATAGGATCGGTGCCCTTATAAAAGAGGCCCCATAGAGCTCACTCGCCTTCCTTCCACCATGTGAGGACACAACTAAGAGTCAGCAGCCTGGAAGAGGGGCCTCACAAGAACCAGACCGTGCTGGCACTTTGACATTGGACTTCATCAGCTACCCAGTCTGAGGTACTTTGTTTTAGCAACCCAAACAGACTAAGACGAGCATTATTTTTCAGCTTCTCTGAAAGCCAACTGAGACCACGCTGGGGATTTCAGCAGTGGTAGATGGTAGACAACTCGGTTATCTGTGGTGGTGAAGGGCTGGGAGGAGAGGGGTGCAGAGATTCCCAGAGACCGAATGTTCAGAGAATAGCAGATGGCATCTGAAGGCAGAGTGAGAGGCAGACTTGCCAAAGGAGGAGACATGTGGAGAGAGAAGAGGGAAGGCATTCTGAATACTTCCCATTCCTACATGCTCACATACTGGCCAGACCTATTGCCAAGTAAATAAAGCTCAGGAGTCGTTTAGAGCAGCAGCATCCAAGAGAACTTTCTATGATGATGGGAAGGTTTCTTTATCTGCACTGTCCAATATGGTGGCCATTAGCCACACATGGCTGTTGAGCACTGGGATTGTGGCTAGTGTAACTGAGGAACCATACTTTTACTCAATTTTAATTAATCGAAATTTGAAATTTAAATAGCCACATGTGAGTAGTGGCTCCCAGATTGGATGTCACAGAGAGGAAATTAACTTGGGAGAAGTATGGAACATAGGCCCTGTCTAGAGGGGCCTAGCCTTGATCAGGCACCACAGTGCGGCACACGCAACCCTGGGCATCTGAGGCAAGGAAGGGAAATTCCAGAGGAGGGCGTGTGGCTGATGGGTGTACGAAGACAGCCTTACCAGCTCAAGTTTGTCCAGAAACAGCCCTATTCATTCAGCATCTAGAATTTGACCAGACAGATATGGCTCCAGGGTATGCAACTGACCTCCAAAAAACTTGATGCAAGCTCGGGGAGGCACAGTGCTGTGATGGAGGCAGAGTGACTTTGACATGGAATCTTCTTTGAGATCAGGCCCATTCTGTCCATGCCATTTGATCACACAAGCTGGAGGAGTTGCTGCCCACTCCACTATTTCCCTGGATCCCTGTGTGTACCTCCCGGAGAGTGCGCACTCTGTGATTTCTCCTCCCTTCCCCCCTTCCTCCCCTCCCCCCTCTGTCCTCCCCTTCCCCCCTCCCTCCTTTCTCCCTTCCCCCCTCCCCCCCTTCTCCCTCCCTCCCTCCCTCCCACCCTCCCTTCCCCCTTTCCCCCCTCCCTTCCCCCCTTCATCCCTCCCTTTGTCCCTCCCTCCCTCCCCTCTTCCATCCTTCCTTCCTTCCTTCCTTCCTTTTGTAAAAAAATGTGATGCAGTGAAATGGGATTTATTCACAGGCCCTAAATTTTGCTCTGTAGGTCCCATTATCCTAACAATGGCCTCTCAATTAATGTCTCTGTCATCTTTGCCTGAGGCTTGCAATTGCAGTTATGGTGGCCAGTTTTGTTTTCTTCTTAGACCCATATAGGGTGCAATCTGTGAAACATCTTAGAAATCAACTTGTCCAGATCCCTCATGTTCTGTGTGTTATGAAGGAAGCTCAGAGAGCAAGACTCACCCTAGGCCTTCCCGTGAATTGGTGGGAGGGGAGAGATTAGAAACTGCACAGGACACACCCAGGCCCTCCCCAGACAGTAACCACTCACCCTCCCTGGCTAGGGTAAAGCTTTAGTTTTTGTCAGCTTCTCATGCATTTCCACTGTCTCTGGTGTCCTCCAAAAGGTACCCTTCACCCCGTGTGTAGGGATGCAGCTCAAAGACTTACAACTCCCAGCACAGTCTTCCCTCTTCATCCAAGCTCCCAGGGTCCAGTGGAAGTTAAGCCACAGAGGAATCGCCCTCTCCACTGGGCTCCATTCAGAGTTCTCTTTCTCTTCCACAGTGCTAATAGTCTAGGACAGCCTTCTCAGACTGTGATGTGCGCACACATCTCCTTGGGAGCTTGTTAAGTTACACATGCAGATTTACCGTCTGGCATGAGGCCCAAGACTCAGCAGTGCTAGCAAGATCCCAGATAATGCTAAGGCTGCCGGTCCACGGACCACACTTTGAGTAGCGAGGCTCTAGACTCATGCTTTGGCCCTAGAGAGCTGGGGCTGAAACGGGCTGTCAGAAGTCAGGTTCTCTAGAAACAGAGCCTGAACCAGCGATTCCTATAGAAGGGCTTTCTAGAGAAACTTGTAAGACCGTGTAGGGTGAGACCAGGGAAGACTCTAAGCACAGAGGTGGTTCAGATGAACTCTAACCTCAACCTGATCCTCAGGGCAGGAACGTTAAGTGACACCACAGAGGGATTCCACCCTGAGGCTGGGAGTCGGGGTTGTGCACCAGCAACAGTCAATCATTGACCGTGGGCTGCCGCAGAGAGAAAGACAGAACCTCCCTGTATAGCCAGGCATTTCCACGGTTGGTGGCTCCCATTTGGTCAAGGGCAAGTGTCCACAGAAGTATACAACTGTGAACCATCAGCATCCAACACTGACAGCAGCTGGGGGTTGCGTCCTTCCATGTCTAGGGGATCTGGGCAGGCCACCAACAGTCTACTGCAGGGGCTCAAAGTCTTCCAGGCCAACTGCCCCATGTCAGAGATTTTATCTTTGAAAGTGTGTATATGCACATAGAAAAAGAAAACTAGAAATATATATACTAAACTGTTAATAACGATGACCTCAACTTGACTTCCCTGAGTTTTTCTCTTTCAAACTTGCCCCGGTGAACATGCATTAATATCAAGCAACAGTCAAAGGAAACCACTGATACCCCAGCTCAGGATCTTAGAAACATTTTTGTTTATTTAATAACTATTGATTGTCTATTATGATCACACGGCTGTATGGTTCTGATCAATGTCCATAATGCAATACTAATGACAGGGCAGTCTAAAATGCAATTCATAGCCAAGAGAGATGATAGACTCTTTGGTATGATTTTAAGTTGGAATTTATTTACTTGTATTTTATTTTTGTCCAGTTCTCTGAAAATTGCCCATATACATAGCAAATGCCCTGGTCAAGGGAACAGCCCATTCATCAACCCCTGGTTTAGCAATGCGAATGCGTATGCCTGACATGGGTCTCTGGGTCTCGGCAGAGGGACGAACAGAACTCAGCCCTCCCAACTAATGCTGGTTCCCAAACACCATACAGCCTGTCTGCGTGCCATGAGCAACTTTCATTTTGAGGGCTTCCTCTTTTTCTTATTTGGCACTGCTTAATTAAGCAATCAAGTTAATTGAGATTTAAAGACTGGCTATTTAATAGGGGTTAATAAGTGGCCAAAACTCCCCTGGGTTTGGGAACCCAGCTCAGAGCTGCAGAAATGCTCCCTGGGAAAGTTGGAGAGAGGGTGGCACTAAGCCTCAGCCCTCGGGCCTCTCTCGTTTTTTTGTATGTGTGGTTTTTTGTTTTTTTTTTTTAATTCTGGTACCATAAATATACAGTGTTATATTAGTTTCAGGTGTTTAATACAGTGATTCAACAATTACTGTTTAATACAGTAGATTCAACAGTTTAATCAGTGCTCAACCTTCTTTACTCTTAATCCCCTTCCCCTATCTCACCCATCCCCCCACCCACCTCCCCACCAATTTGTTCTCTATATTTCAGAGTCTGCTTTATCTCTTTTTTCTTTGTTCATTGGTTTTGTTTCTCAAATTCCACATATGAGTGAAATCATGTGATATTTGTCTTTCTCTGATGGACTTATTTCACTCAGCCTTATACCCTCTAGATCCATCGATGTTGTTGTTGCAAATGGCAAGATTTAATTCTTCTTTCTGGCTGAGTAATATTCCAGAGTGTGTGTGTGTGTGTGTGTGTGTGTGTGTGTGTGTGTGTACCACATCTTCTTTATCCATTCATCTATGGATGGACATTTGGGTTGCTTCCATAATTTGGCTATTGTAAACGATGCTGCAATAAGCATAGGGGTGCATATATCTTTTCTAATTAGTGTTTTCATATTCTTTACATAAATACCCAGTATTGGAATATTGGTATTTCTATTTTTAATTTTTTTGAAGCACCTCCATCATCTTTTCCATGGTGGCTGCACCAGTTTGCATTCCCACCAACAGTGCACAAGGGTTCCTTCTTCACATCCTTACCAACACTTGTTATTTTTTGTCTTTTTGATTTTAGCCATCTGACAGGTGTGAAGTGATATCTCATTGTGGTTTTGATTTGCATTCCCCTGATGATGAGTGATGTTGAGTGTGTTTTCATGTGTCTATTGGCCATCTAGATGTCTTCTTTAGAGAAATGTCTGTTTACATCTTCTGCCCATTTTTAAATTGGGTTATTTGGTTTTTTGGTGTTGAGTTGTGTAAGTTCTTTATATATTTGGATACTAACCTTTATTAGATATGTCATTTGCAAATATCTTCTCCCATTCAATACGTTGCCTTTTAGTTTTGCTGGTTTTTTGTTTTGTTTTGTTTGCTGTGCAAAAGCTTTTAACTTTGGTATAATCCCAATAGTTTATTTCTGCTTTTGTTTCCCTTGCCTTAGGGAATATCTGGGAAAATGTTGCTATGGCTGAAGTCAGAGAAATTACTGCCCATGCTCTCTTCTAGGATTTTTATGGTTTCAGGTCTCACATTTAGGTCTTTAATCCATTTTGAGTTGATTTTTGTGTATGGTGTAAAAGTGGTCCAGGTCTGCTCATTCTTTTGCATGTAGCTGTTCAGTTTTCCCAGCACCATTTGTTGAAGAGACTTTTTCCCAATGCATATCCTTGCCTCCTTTGTCAGAGATTAATTGACCATATAATTGTGGGTTTATTTCTGGGCTTTGTATTCCGTCCCATTGACCTATGTGACTATGTTTACAAGGGGACCATGCTGTTTTGATTACTATAGCTTTGTAGTATACCTTGAAATTTGGGATTGTGATGCCTCCAGTTCTTCTTTTTCAAGATTGCTTTGGCTCTTCGGGCTCATTTGTGGGTCCATATAAATTTTAGGGTTATTTGTTCTAGCTCTGTGAAAAATGTTGTTGGTATTTTGATGGCGATTGCATTAAATGTGTAGATTGATTTGGGTAGTATGGACATTTTACCAATATTTGTTCTCCCAATCCATGAGCATGGAATGTCTTTGCATGTGTTTGTGTCATCTTCAATTTCTTTCATCACTGCTTTATAGTTTTCAATTTATAGTCTTTCACCTCCTTGGTTAAGTTTATTCCTAGGTATTGTATTATTTTTGGTGCACTTGTAAATGGGATTCTTTTCTTAATTTCTCTTTCTGCTACCTCATTATTGGTATATCGAAATGCAAAGGATTTCTCTATATTGATTTTGTATCCTGCAACCTTACTGAATTGATTGATCAGTTCTAATAGTTTTTTCATGGAGTCCTTCGGGTTTTCTATATGTAGTATCATGTCATCTGCAAATAGTGAAAGTTGTACTTCTTCCTTGCCAATTTGGATGTCAGGCGTCTTTGTTTCATTCTTCCTGCTCAGGCCTCTGGAGGCAGTGGGATGCTGAGGGCAGAAAGGCCTGGGGGAGAGAAAGCTCCTGGATTCTCCTGGCTTTCAATGCTGCTTTCTGGGTGGCAAGGCCCTACACCTCCCACCCATGCCACAGTCAGTTGCCTCTCTGAGCAGGGCACACCCTCCCCCTCCGCCATGTCCAAAGGCTGGGTCCCCAGCTCCTAGGTGTGCCCAGGGGCCTGGACTCCTGATGAATGATAAGGAGCCTCCCAATCCTAACCGCTTCTGGGTCTCACCCTGGATCTCTCTTAGAACCCCTCAGCAGAGCTGTTAAAAAGTACTGATGCTCCAGCCATACCCCAGAGATTTTTATTTAATTGGTCTGGTGATTGGGGCACCCTTTATGAAAGTTCCCCAGATGAGCCTAATGTGCAGACATTGATTAGGAGATTGAGGAGTATTTTTAAAAAGGGCAGGGTGAAGGAAAGAAAGAAATTGAAACATGCCCCCCGATAAACCACTGACACTGAGGGGTTATCAGATTGAGAGGAAGCTGGGCAATCAGAGCAGGATTGGAGATATACAGAACGGTGGCTGCCCGCCTCTTGTGTGCCATCTGTGGAAGGACTCTGGCTGTTTTTTCTCATCCGTGGTGGACAAAGAACCAATGACCTGGATTGTTCTGCCCTTTCTTTATCTTGACTGACCCCCTTGAGTCTCAGCAGGGGCCTCACAGAGGCAGGGCCATTTGTCCCCGGTAAACTGCAGGGAGGCTGCCCACTTTGATGAAGGGAAGGTTGGACCTGCTGCCACCCGGCCTCCTCCCCAGGTGGGAAGGCTCCATCCCCTCCTTGCCTATGGTTGCTAGGCCTGCAGGTGTGGCGTGGACACCAGAGCCAGACTCCGGGGGGTACATGGACCTGCCAGCCAGGTAAGGATTCTAGCATTACCAGACCCAGGCCTTTTCCTCCGCCCTCCTCCCAAACAGCAGAGGCTTCACAAAACTTAACTGTGTGGCTTTGGGGTCAGAGACCTTTGGAAGGAGGTGGGAGCTGTGCCTGCAGAATTGAATGGACAGGGAAAGCTACATTGACTGTTGGTAGCAGAAGCAAAGAACTATCCTGAAAGGGGAGGGGGAGGGGATGATGAGAGGAAAGTCCCCCAGACGAGAGGCCTTGGCCCAGCCGTCCTGCTCTGATGGGAGGGTGGGGGCAGATATGTGTAAGCACACAGTTGTCAGCATTTTGTGACGCTTCACGGATACAGGATCCTCTTAGATGTTTTTCAAGAGCCGGCAGAAACAATTTAAATTGCTCTTTGGTTATATTTTGATGTAGGACCGGTGTTACTCCTGAATGCAACACCTTGTGAATGAAAGCTGAAGCTCAGACCAAGAGTCCCCAGTTTATGGGGGACACAGGTATCTACCAGGTGCAGGTGAGGACTGAACTGACGACATAGCCACAAATGCCCAGCAACACAGTGCCTGGCACCAAAAGGTGGGCACCTGCTAGGTGCTGGATCTCACTACATCCTCCCACATCCATCCTTCCCTAAGCAGGTCCCCCAGAACCACGTCTTAGCCTAATTGTACAACATGGGATGTACTTCTCTAAGGGGTGACTCTGAGAGTCCATCCATCCAGGCCCTGGAAGCTGATGGAGGTTTGGTGGGAATCCCAGGAAATTGCTTAAGGGCAAGTATGACCTGGGGGTGGGGGTGGGTAGAGTCACACACAGCCAACATTGTAGTGTGAGGCTTCTGGGCAATTTACTCTTAGTGCCAGGATCCCCCGGGCAAGGTCAGACCCCCGGCAGCTTCCTCTGAGGAGTGGTCACTCGGATGACATCTGTAGCCACCACTGGTCAGCCCACAGCCATCCCCGCTCCTGGCCCCCTCTGACTCTCCTGCAGGCTGGGCCTCGGCCACAGGACTGGTGTTGTGGGAGGAAGCAGTGAGCAGCCGTCCGTCCCTCGGAGAACAGTGTCTGTAATTTGGCCTGGGGAGAGTGGCCGTCCAGATGCAGGCAATTTTGACTTTGATGTGAGTGGAATTACAAAGGGTAGTAAAGGGAGCCTACGATTTGGGCTGAAACCCTGCCAACACAGTCTGGTCCCGGCCCTGGGTTTATTTCTAAAAAGAGACACTTGAGAAGTCAAAATCCTTAATACTGGTTGGCAACCGACGGCAGGATTGACCCCTGCTTGGCGCCCCACACCCTACCCCCCGCCCGCCACCGTGTCCCGGCACCCACATGAGCCCTCCTTGGCTCCTCAGACCGACGAGGCTCTTCACCCCTCCCAGCCTTTGCCACACGGTGATTATTTTGCCTGGAAGCGTCCCAGTCCCAGCACCCACCCTTCACCGGACCAGCTCATGCTGTTGTCTACAGTTCCATTTAAACATCACTTCTCAGGGGAAACCCGCCTGACATCACCCTCCGGAGAGTCCAGAAGTGCTCACGGCACCCACGGCGCTCCTTCATTGCACTTACCACCTGCTCACTTCCGTCCCTATTTGGGTAATTACTTCACTCCCTTCTCCCCTGTTAGTCTGCCTTCCTCACAGAGACAGGGCCGTGACCCTCCTGCTCAGCCCTGCCTCGGAGAGCTGGCCCAGGGCGGGCACCTGGCCGGTACTCAGAGCACATTTGTTGAATACTCAAATGAGTGAAAACGAGCTGATTTTTCAGTAGGTCCTTTTGTGTTTCAGAAAGGGTGTGGTTACACAGAGTCCCTGGACAGAGATCTAGGTGGGAAACCTTACCAGCAGAGGATCTAGACTTTGTGAGCCCTGAAGCTTATATAACTTGGGTGTCCCTTTGAAAGAAGATAATATAAAATAATTGTGCTATAAACTTTACAAAAGCATAACATGGGAGCGTACAGGCTAGGCCACTCCGGGGACCTACAGCTAAAGCTCCGTTAGCTTCCTGGTCAGTCCATGCCCCTCTGGCTCCAAGTAAGGATGACCCAGAGTGACCTCCAGAACGCTTCCACTGATGCACAGCTTCGGGGTATAAGGAGAAGGCAGAGGCTTCCATCCCCAGCAAACCCTTTTCCCCTCCCCTCCCATTCCTGAGTCTCAGCCCTGTCAGTTAATTTGGGTCCTGACATGTTAGAGGTGTGGGGGGTGAAGAATGAAAACAGAGTCCCTTCAGGGGGTCCCAAGTGCCCCTTGAAACCCCATCTACCTATAGTCCCCCTGCCTT
The DNA here is from genome assembly GCF_003265705.2 of Callorhinus ursinus. Lineage (NCBI taxonomy): Eukaryota > Metazoa > Chordata > Mammalia > Carnivora > Otariidae > Callorhinus > Callorhinus ursinus. The sequence continues at coordinate 28,182,009 of NW_027397087.1, forward strand.
AAATCCCTTAAGTGGGGGTGGAGATCTGTACAGGGTTTCTGGGCTAGCTCAGCGCTTAGCTGAAGAAGAACCCTCTGCGGCTTTCTGGAGCTCTCTCTCTGGGCGGCCCTCTCCTCTCCTGTGCTCTGTGCTCTGAATTTTGAGCTCTGTTTTCTCAACTCCGGGAGACTGCTGGCTCTGTTTGGGAGCCCTCTGCACACTATGGCCTGGAAACTCTCCAGACAGCAAGCTGGAAGACCTCATTTGTGACCTTCTCCAAGGTCACTGTCCTGAGCTGCCTGTTGTCCGGTATCTGAAGACCATTGTTTCCTATATTTTGTCTGGCTTTTTTTTTTTTTTTTTAAGTTTTATTAGGTAAGAGGATAAATTCAGTTCCTGTGGCTCCATGTTGGCCAATAATGAAAATCCACTTCATCCACTTTCAGGAAATTGTCTGCTAAACACAAGTGTAAAGAACCAGAGTTTGTAGGCCATTCTGTGCAATAAAAATGGTATTCCACAAAAAAGCAGCTCGTTTAACTTGTGACTCAAATAGCAGCCTGAGTGCTTTTCCTCGAGAGGCCCATTGCACTTCGGGGTGCCTCAGGTGTGCTTTATGGGTGCCCCCCATTTCATCGCACAGAACGGTGCAAAGATAACTGTTCAAGAGCTGAGATGCAATATAATTCATAATTTTACTGCTTCATCAAGGACATTCCCAACAGTAACTGGCTTTTTCTTTCTTTTTTTTCTGATGAGTGCACAGCAGCAAAGAATTACTAGTGTTTCCACTTGGGGCCACAGGCTCAAGTCAGGCTAGGGGGCAACCACTTCATATCCACCTTTGCCTTTGCAGGAGCAGTGCAAATAACAGCGGCAGCCACGGTATTGTTATGAAAATAGCTTGGGCCTCTCTGAACCCCGAAAGAGTGTCAGGAACTGCCCCAGGGTCTGGAACATTTTGTGAGAATGGCTAATTGAGCTTCCCCCAAGGAACCCCCAAACTGCTGGTTTGTCAGACCTGAGAGACGAACAGCCTCGCCATGGATGGGTTATAGCTTTCTTGGTCTGTTTCTCATTTTTCAAAATGAGTTTTTCCCGCTGTGTGAGCTTGGTGGCATTTCTCTTGTCCCTGCTCTCTGTGTCTGCCTCTGGAGCCAGGGCTCCGGGTCCCAAGGCAGCTGCTTGCACCATCCCTGAGGAGGAAGACCCCAGCAACTGCTCACGACTTTGACTCATTCCAACTGAGTGGGTTTATGGAATAGTAACAACAGCCAACATTTGTAGGTTCCTTATTCTGTGCTAAGAAGTTGCGAACATTACCCTGCACGTTCTGTTAATTCTCGGAGCCTGCCGGTCTCTGCGGAGGCAGGGCCTTCCCCAGGGAAAACAATCCAGAAATTACCCTTTCCTTTCATGCTCTGCCTGGAACCTGTGTGAGTGTGTGTGTTTTCCTTTATTGGTTTTTTTTTTTTTTTTTAATTACAAAGTAATTCATTCTAGGAAGTTAACAAATGTATTTATTTTCTTGTCTGCATTTTAATTTCCTCTCTGAATTTGCTCAACAGCAAAGAAAATAATGAAACAGAGATTTTGCAGTGTGTTCTCAGAGCTGGTAGCTATTTTCCCACTCTTTCTGAGGAAAGAATGATCATATGCTACCTTTGACACCTATTAGATTTTTGTCGGAATGGGCTTGTGTGTATACTGAATGAAAGAATAAATCCAGACTCTCGTTTAAATAATGTCCCAGGAGCTACTAAAAGTGCCTGAAAAGAGCCCTCTTCATGGCTGAGGAGAGAGGGTGCGAGGGAAACAGGTGTCGCCATTGTACATCCGTTTCAAGGATGGTCAGATGAAGGTTTCCAGATGTGAAAGGACATGGGTATCCCAGGGAAGCCACCAGAAAGCCAGACTGTGCTTCTTATCGACCTCTCTTCTCAATCAATCGTGGATTACTCTTCCTGTATTTTTTCCAGTCCTTAGTCACACGATTGTCCCCTGGAGCCATCAGAGGGAAAAGCCCCACCCCAGCCCTCCCCTCCGGCCTAGGCGGGTGTGTACTGTGGCAGAGGGTGGCTGCCTGAATCAGACCCGGATTCACATCCAGCCTCCGCACTTCCCAGCTGAGTGCCCTTGAGAAATCACTTCACCTCGCTGAGCCTGGATTCCTCACCTACAAAAGGCATGATAATGGTATACCTAGCTCACCGGGTTGCTGTGAGAATGACACATGACAATTCAGGTAAAGTGTACAGCATAGTGCTTGCACACTGAACCAGGGGCTGAGTTCTTATTGTTGCTCACAATGATATCAAGCTTCTGGTAATTCTCTGGAACAGTGGTTGGCAAACTACCACAAATCCAGCCCTTGGCCTGTGTTTGTACGGCCTGGGAGAATGGTTTTTACTCGTTAAAAGTGTTATAGAAAGAAGGAGGAGGAGGCAGAGGAAGAAGAGGTAGAAGAAAGACCATATTTACTACCTCACCCTTTATAGAAGAAGTTAGCTAACCCCTGTTCTAGAAGCCCAAAATAAGGAGCTTATTTTCAGATTATTGATACCCACCACCACCACCAATATCCTCTCAGATGATTGCATCTGAGAATGAAGAATTAAATCAGCCCTGGGCACCTCCCCCGTGGAGCTTTCCCTAAATTCCCCAGGTCTGGGGGACCCCTTCCTTCTTCACCTTATACTCTCTGGGCACCTTCTCCCATCCCCGCAAACAGGCATTCAGCATCCAGAGGACACGGACCATCTGTTAGACATCTGGGTCTGTGCAACCCCTTATAGCCTATTATCCTAATCATAGTAGGTGCTCGATAAACATTTGTAGGGTGGTTGAACTGATGATCTAGCGGACACTAATAGTCCACCCACTTCCCTGATTCTCCTAAACATTCAAAACCTCTGTATGTGGCAGGCAGATGGCAATTAGGTACCAAAGTTGATTCCTGGGGTCTTGAGGCAGCATGTCTGTAACAGATGCTTCATTGGTTTCTAGGGAACACGGTGCCCAACCCCCACAAAACAGCTGATGCCCTGAACTGGCTTTTCCCTGCAGTGTCCCCCTAGCTCAGCTTGTCTCTGAGCACTCTCCTTGGTCACCAAAACCAGATCTGGGAGGCAGCTAGAAGTGGAAGAAGCACAGGCAGGCTGGGGTGGCTTTGAGGGCAGACAACCAAGGGAGAGCTGGGCGCCAGGCGGCAGCAAGCTTTTATGTACCCACCTGGGTACCGCTATGGATGGATAGACTGGGGGTCAAGGGCTTTTGACAGGGTGGGCGACCAGTCTGCAAGCACAGGCAAAAACATGGTAAATGTTTTACTGATACAGCATTACAGTACTTGACAAACTAATAGAGCCCGTTTCCAGACATGGTGGCCAGCCTGTACCTTCTTGGCACGGAGTTATAAAGCACCTCACGTGTGTTATTTAATTTAATCCTCACAACTGCCCCCCAAAATATATTTATCACCAATTTACAGATGAGGAAACTGAGGCTCAGAGAATGCTTTGGCCCACAGTCATACAGCTGATTAGAGGCAGAGGTAGGATTTGCCCCCCCGTCTATCTGACAGCAAAGCTGTTCTCAAAACTTCCCTGAGAACCCACCTGGGTAGGACACACCCTGCCAAGGGCTGTGGAGACCAGGAAGGGGATGGATGTCAGGCCCTAGCCAGAAACAGCTTACCCGGGGTCACAAAGACAAGATGTACAAAGATCTGAAGGTTGGGGACTCGGGGGAGCCCTCTCCCTTGGGATCCCAGAAGGCTTCATGGAGTGGGTGAACCTGACCCTCTGCGGGCCTATGGGCCAGTCAGCCCTGCTAGGGGGCAGTTCGGGGGCAGGGGTGGGCAGGAATGCCCAGAGCAGGAAACCAGATGGTATCCTGAACCCACCCTGATCCTAGACTGATCAGACCTGGACTGGAGCCAGCAATGAACTCATTTCCCCAGGCCGGCTCAGAGCTGTGTGGAAAGGGCTTGGCCCAGGGCTTGGGGCTCAGGCTCAGCCCCCTTTTCTGGTTTTATAATAGCTGACTCCTCTGCCACTCCAGCCCTCCCTAAAGTCTTCCCCAAAGGCTTGCCCCTGCCCAGCTGCCTTGTTAGGTGTGAAGGGACCCTCCTCCTGCTTCACCCAGCACCCTGATCTCCTACTGAAAGACACAGCCCCCCAGGCCTGACAGCCCAGAACCAGGGCTCAGGGCCTGCAGCATCGGCCCAATGATCCCTTCCTGGGCCTGGGGACTGAAAAGTCAAAGAAAAGCAACCCCACAAACATCCTCTGCAGAGCAAGAGGAAATTGTTTACCTCACAAATCCTTAGGAGGCATTTACCCCATGGCCATTATGGTATTATCGTTGCTGTTATCACTGGCTTTCTTTGAAGTCCCTGAGGCTTTCTTCTCCTTTCTCCACTCATTCCCCTCCGCCTTTCTCTGTAGCAGGGCATCTCTGGACCCACCGCGCCCTCCCGGCTTCCCCTCTGCCCACTGCCCCAGGCCTCAAAGCGCACCTGCACTTGTCTCATTCCATCAGAGCCGAAGGCATCCCCAAGAATCAAAGGGGCCCTCTTCCAACAGATGGGCAGTTCTGTGAGTTGATCTGCCAAGCAGGCCCGCGCTGATGCGTGACAGAGGCAAGGGGGTTCATGGGAGGCATCTCGCACACGGTATGCGGGAAGACGCAAGGCCTTACTCTGGGATGTGTTCACTGAGCAACCATTTAGTGCAGGACTTTGTCAGTGTCCCCCAAAGCTGAGAAAGGTACTTAAGGAAAAGATTTAAAAAGACATTCCCTGAGCCTAGTTTTGTGTCTGTCTGTCTTTGCAATTTTTCCATGTTTTTACCTTTCGGCCGTTAGACCTAACTCCTGGCATCAGGGACAGAGAAGAAGGTGGCAAGGGCAAGAACAAAAAAGGCTCACAGAAACTCAAACTTTGTATTATAAAAAAAAGAGATGCAATGTTGAGTTGTGGCCTTGGGACCCTTTCCCTTCCCGCATCAACCATAGTGGGGAGAAAAAGGGCTAAGGATGTGGTTGGCCCCTAGTTAAAGTGGGTGGGGGTATCATGGAAAACCCCACCAGAGGCCCGGCCATAGGGATTCAGATGAGAGTCTGGCTTGTGTTTTCCATATTAGGCAATGAAAATTGATGAGCCCACCCTCTTCTCAATCCCTGGAAAGCTACGCGCTCAGGATCAGTTTGGGAGCTGGAGAGAGAAAAGCCCAGGGATTCACACCAGCCTAACGAGAGATCCTTCTTATCCGTCGGTATGACTCAGCCCTGTGCCATGATAAACTTCCCTTGTTTCTGTGCGAGCCATAGCAGGGCCTGCTTTCCTGCCCTGGAAGGGGACCTGGGAGCTCTCTCTGCTTCCTGCAGGCTCCTCTCTCTCTCTCTCCCCCCCTTCCAAAATTCCTGGGAAGGGGCCTAGAGCAGAAGCCAAATCGATGCAGACGATGCACTGCGATGTGGTTGGAGCCCAGAAACACAGCGTGAGCACAAGGCTTCTTGGGGTCTTAGCAGTCAGTGATCCCGCTGCTATGTTCCAGAGGGGGCTCTGGGGTAGATGTGGCTTCCCAAGCAGGAAGGGCCATTGAGGAGCGCACACCGCTAACTTGCAGAATAAAGAGGTTCCTGTTCCCCTGATTTTTCCTTTTTTCAAATAGTTTGAAAAAGTTGTCTTTATTTTTTTTCTAATTGAATAATATATACTCTCTATTTTTTTTAATCAGACAACACAAAAAAAGTACAGGGAAAATAAAAATTGCCTGAGATCCCACACACTGAGCTGTCACCACTTAGTGACCATCATTTTATTCATCATTATATGCATCGATATGTGAACACCCACCTAACATAAATGGGCCATCACTCATGCTGTTTGATCACTTTGACAGGCTGTTTTTGTTAAGGGTTGGTTTAGTTTGGTCTGGTCTGATCTGGTCTGCACTTGACTGATTTGGTTGGGTTTAGTCTGGTTTGGTCTCGTATGGACCGGACAGGTTTAGTCTGATCTGGTTTAGTTTGATTCAATTTGGCTTATTTGGTCTGGTCTGGTCTGATCTGGTATGATCAGTTGGTTTGATCCAGTCTGGTCTGATCTAACCTGGTTTGATCTGGTCTGGTCTGGATTGATTTGGTCTTATCTGATTGAGTCTGATTTGATCTGGTCTGATTGAGTTTGGTTTGATTGGGCTCACCTCCCCATTCTGCCTCCTTGGTGTGCCCTTCTCTGTTACCTTGCTTCATACTCATTCAAACATGAGGGCATTTGGAGCAGGGCTTTTTTTTTTTTAAGGATTTTATTTATTTATTTGAGAGAGGGGGTTGGGGACAAGCCAGAGGAGAGGCAGAGAGAGAGGGAGAAGCAGACTCCCCACTGAGCAGGGAGCCCACCATGGGACTCGATCCCAGGAACCCAGGATCATGACCCAAGCTGAAGGCAGGATCATGCCCAACCGAATGAGCCACCAGAATATATATATATATATATATCTGCCCCTTGCCTTTTTCATGATATACCCTGGCACTCCCCCTGAGTCAGTATAAATCCAAGTCATTCTCCTTAATGACTGCCTAACATTCCATGGCATGTATATACCCTATTAACCCAGCCATTTGTCCACCAAGAAGCTGTGGCCCAATTTTTGGTATTGGGCCACTACACACATGTCTCAGTCAATGCCAGTGTGTTGTGCACACCTCCAAGGGCAGCATTCACATAAGTGTGCTACCCTGCGGCCCAGGCTGCAATTAATATCATCCCATGGCTAGTCTGCCATTCTGATACTTTTATTCCTGTGAGATGCACACCCAGCAGTGAGATTGCTGGGTCAGAAGATAGGTGTGTTTTTACTTATAATCAGTGTTGCCAGATTAACCTACATCTCCCTTGGCAGTATATGAGCAAAAACACCTACCATCTCTCAGTTCTAGTTGTCAGTGATATCTCACTGTTACTTTATTTTGCATTTTCTAGACTAGTACTGAGACTGTGTTTTCATATGTTGATCAACTTGGATTTGTTCTTCTATTTGTCTGTTTGGATTTACTCTTCTGTTGCCATTGAGATGTTTGTCTTTGTTGAACTAGTAAGAATTTTCTATTAGGGATTTTAATCCTTTATCTGTCATCGGTGATGCAACCCCCCCCAGCTTGAACATTTGCTTTCTGGTCTTGTTTATGATGTCATACATTCATTTCAAATTATCTTTTGATGTATAGCTTTCAGACTTACTGTCTTACTTTAAAAGGTATTGTTATTCCCTAGATTATACAAATGCTTTCTTAGATTTCAATTTTTTGCTTTATTTTTTACACTTAGGCCTTTAATTGATCTAGAATTTGTTTTTAAGTGCAGCATAAGGTGAGGACCTACATCATACAGACACACCCATTTGGCCAGTGATGCCATCATCTTTTATTAAAGAAACATTTTTTTTAAACTGAAATAAAATATCACCCTTGTCATATATTACAGTCACTAAACTGCGACCTTTCTGGTGCTTTTGTTGTCATTGTTCCAGTGTTCTAGCCACTTATTCCTATGCCAATAGTATGTTGGTTTTGATTGCAGGGTCTTTGTGTTATGTTTTAATATCTTGTAAGGCCCTTTAGTCTTGTTTTCCAGAAGACAGATGAGCCATTGAGATTCTAATTAGAATTGTATTATGTGCTTATTATATTAAGTTTTCCATCCAAGAATACAGGATGTCATTCCATTTATTCAGCTCTTATTTAGGACTTTTAATAAGATTTTATGTTTTTTTCATGTAATTCTTGTACCTGTCTTTTTAAATTGATTCCTAAGTTTATTATAGCTTGGATGCTGTTATGAATGATTTACTTTCCATTTCTGTGTATGGCTAGTCTACTATGAATATAGAAAAAAAGCTATACCTCAAAATAAAATATCTATCTCAGTATCAAGTGCCAAATTTCCTTATCAATTCTGGTTGTTTGTTTGTTTGTTTGTTTTTTCCCTAACCATAGAGTACTTGGGTTTTCTACATGCCATTATAGCATCAGCAAAATGGGCAATTTTATCTTTTTTCCAAAAGCATATACAAATTACTTCACTTTCTTGTCTTTTTAATTAACATACAGCATAATATGAGCTTCAGCTGTGCAACATACTGATTTGACAGTCTTCTACATTACATAGTGCTCCCCACAATGTCCCTTTCTTATCTTACTGCATCCATTAAAACCCCCAAAACAGTGTCGAACAATAGTAGGGATAGTGCACAACTCCTGCCTCGTTCCTGATTTAAATGGAAGTGTTTTTAATGTATCACCATTTGTAATGTTGCTGTTGGGTTTTGATAAAGAGCAGTTATCGTATTTAGCTATTTTCTTCTCTTCTTAGGATTTTTATTAGGGAAGGCCTCTGAATTTTACTGAATGCCTTGTCAACCTCCACTGATCTGACCATGTTACTGATGAATATAGAAATAGAAACCTAAATAAAATATTTGCCTTGTATTACAAGAATAATACACTTTGACCCAAAGGGTTTACCCCAAATATGTAAGGATGTGTCAGTTCTCTATTCACAAGTTGGACTATTTAGTTTTTGATTTTGTACTAAATTTATTTTCGTACTAAAATGGAAGTTTTTCATCTCTCGTTGTGCTTACTTTTGCTTCACCATTTCTTCTAGCTTTTCGGATTTGGTGTTACATACTTACTCCCGCGTTTGCCTACAATTACTCTCATTCCTTCCACATCCGTGATCACACCTCTTTTCTTCAGGGCGGGTCTTCTGACTTTGACTCTCTTTTTTTTTTTGCCTCTTTGTTACGTTTTGGTGGGGTTTTTTTGACTTTTTTGTTTTTTACTTTCATTGGGCTTTTCAAAACAGGAATGATGTTTAACACTGAGATCTGGCTACTTTAAGTCTTATGCACACATTTTTAATAACTGAAGTAATGTGGCCACTCTGCCATCTTGACCCGGGATGGTTGACACAATTCCGTAGGGGTCCTGACTCTTTGATCCGAAGTGACACCACCACTGTGACCAAGAGGCCCCATGAGACTGTGAGCTCCTTCCAGATGAGGACTCTAGTGCCCAGTTCTGGGCAGAGGGCCAGGGAGTGCCGGCACCCCGGAAACACCGGGAGGAAGGATGCAAGAGGAGCTGAGCCAGGACCCTAGATTAGTCCTGAAGAAATGGGAAGAAGAAAGAGATATTTCAATATCTCTCTCTCTCCTCATTTCAAAAGGGAATATTTATTCACTTAACACAATTGAGAAAATAGGGGTGTGCAAGAAGAAAACATTTAAAACCACCCACCATCCCACCACCCAGAGATGAAAAGTCACTCCATACCCCAGCACTCCTGAGGAGGGTCCCCGGCAGCCCAGGCTCCGCGTGAACACCAGCTCCATGGCCTACTCCTGTGCCATCTCAGGCAAGCAGCTCCACCTTGTGAGGCCATATTTTCCTCAGCTGTCAAACAGGGAGAATACTGAATGCATAGGCTTGTTACGAGGATTAACTGAAATATTTATAAAGCACTTAATACATAGTATGAACTCCATGGGCAGCTCTGATAAATGACATTTGGGTATATGTCTTTTCAGTCTTTGCTTCTATGCAAACACACATCAGACAGACACATACGCGCCCTAAAAATGCAAGGTGAGTCCCAGTACAGCTCTAGAATAAGGAGTGAATGCTATTATCTCAACCCAGTACACGGAGCGGAGCTCAGCTTGCTTCCTACACCCTCCGTCCCACACACAGCATCACATGCCTCTCCCTGATGTTCAGACCAGAGCCTTACTCCTCCCACTTCAAGGTGGGAGTTCCTCCTAAACTCACCTGGGGGCTATTAAGTGGATAGGATCAAAGAAAACCTAGTGTATTTTTTTTTCATTAAATGTGACCCACATATCCTACATCTTATTCTTGGGTGCAGTGATACTTGTTAAAATGAAGTAGAGTTCACTCTTTCCAGTGTCACAGAGTATACAAAATTTATGTGCCATCCAAGGATATTGTTTGAAATTAGACTGCCCACACAGGCTGGACAAAGGGAAGTTGAGACCATGGTTCTGTCTTGTCTGATCTCATAACATTCTGTGAGGAACCTCACAGCACCTCTCCGTTCTGATATTTATAGTATTATATTATCTAAAATTTATGCAATTATTTTATCATTTGGCTATGTTTCTGTTCCACAAGCCTTGAACTCCTTATTCAGCTTTCATTGCCTCGGGTTAGGCACAGAGTGGATATTTTCAGTATTCATTGAGCCACTGAATGAATGATTGAATGAATAAATGAATGAATGATCTCCTAACCAAGCTAGAAGGTAAAAGAGAGCTAAACCCTGAACTAATACCCAGATCTCGTAAACCCCAGCCCAGTCCACATATTTCTATCCTTTCATGGGAAAAAATGGGATCTTGTACCAGTCACTGGCAGTCCTATTCACCATCCATACATTCATTTAGCAAATACACATGAGTATCTGCTGTGGCGCAAATGCCTCCTCTAACAGTTACACACACAGAAGTAATAGGTGATGTCCTTGACAATGGTATTATCAGAGAGTCCAAGCGGTCCAAGACATGCTGCCTGGGGCAGGGGCCCACTTGCCTTCTCACCCTGCTCTAGCGCTTGATTATGGGAGTCAGGATTTGGAGGTGGGGGATGGGAGGGAGAAATATCAATCCAAGGACTTCCTGTGCCCTGATCCCTTTTTGAGTGTTGCACCCCAGGTTCTCAGGTCCTTCCTACTGCCCCCTCAGCTCCCCTTGGTTCCTGAATATCGTACTTCACCCAGGTTGCCCTGCCTCAGACTTCAGACCTTTTTCCTCCCCCTCCAGGAAGGATCTAAGCCCTCCTGTACCTGTTCATCTGTTCACCTCTAACATGGCCTCTCTTCCCACATGCTTCAATTTCTTTGCACATTCTACCTTATGTTCTGGTTATCCAGTACATATCTTATCTCCTCTACTAGATTATCAGCTCCGTGGGCTCAGGATCCCTGTCAAATTCACCTTTGTATCCTCAGTAGTGCCTGACATGGTGCCTCATAGTGGATATTACATAATCCTCTTTGAATAAATAAATGAATTAATGTGTAACGGAAGGGGAAAATGTGATCTTGGGAGATAGGGATTAGAGGAAACAGAATCATTTGCTCAGCATAAGAAATAAACTAGAATTGGCGGGGGGGGGGGGGGGGACAGAGGAGAAAAAAGAGAAAGGGAGAGAGCCAATAAACATGGCAGGAACCCGAGTAAATAGAAATGGCCAAGGGACTCTTTAAGAGCAGGAGAGTCTGGTGTTTGAATCTGTGGTCTCGAGGGTGTGATGGAACCATCTCTCACTGTATGCTCAATCTTCAGTGAAATATGCTGCACTCATAGACACCTAGCATGGGTCATGATTTCTGTGGGAAATCAAAGAAATGGAGCTGTGTCACACAACAGGAGTGAAGCCAGGGAGAATGATATGAGAAATCGGTGCGTCCTCAGAACGAATTCAGCAGAAGCTGGTACTCAGAACCCAGGGTGATGAGGAAAAACTCAAGCTCCCTTTCCCAACAGACTCCATGGGAAAAGAAGTGAGAAGAAGGGGCAGAGGTTCCCACCACACACGGAATGAGGTTGAAGCTATTTATTTAACCTTAAAGGCCAGGATACTTGATACCTGGTGTACGAATGAATGAATGAATGATAAGTTAATTATGGCTAATATGTTAATGCACTATAGTGGCTTAGTGTCTTTAAAAAAAAAATTTTTTTTTTTAAAGAGCATCAGTGTCTCACAGAGTGGCCTCAGGGTCCATGAGAGAGATGCTTTTGAGCCAAGGCAGTTATTTCGGAGCTCGTTAAATTTATTGGCCCTGATTCCAACCCTGATTCAACCCTATCTTAGGTTACTGTCCCAGTGAAGCCACAAGTGAGCTGCTAGAAGTGCCTGATCATTGTCACATGCTGAAAACTGACCTAGTGAGAATGGCAAGAAGCTGGTCATAAAACGACCTGCCTTCAAACTCTAATTCATGAGTTTAAGCAAGTCACTTAACATCTTGAGTTTCTGTTTCAAACCTGCCAGTGGAAATGCCACTTTCTCCACCTAGGACAGTGTTGTTGGGAGGTATAAACCATAAAGTTCCCTGGGAAGTCCAATCAAGGAATTGTCTCAGAGCTTAGCCACTTGATTCTTCCTTGAGCACAGACCACATTTTACTTTTAAACATAGTCCTTGGTCTCCTTGGGCAATCTTTATTGGGTTCCACCCCCAAATCCCAAAGAGAATGGGGAAATGCAGGGTTGAATATGTGGAGATTATGGAAATGGATGCACAGGCACCTGGCTTCAAGAAGAGAAGACAGAGAACAAAGAAGTTCACAGGGTGGGAATCTGAAAAGACAACTCTAAGGACAAAAGATACTAAGCTATTTATAGGGCAATAAAGCTCTGTCACTCCATAAAACTTAGTAATCCTAAAAGTATCTCTGTGGAGGTAGGGAGGAGCAGAGCTGTTCACGCCAAGCCGGTGACGGCTCAAGCCTATTACTAGGTCCTTCCTTAGTGCGTGAGCACACACCACAATGGCTTGAGTTCACAGGGATGGCTTTGAGTCAACAAGAAAAGGTGAAATTGTGCTGTGCTATGTTTACTAAGGAAGGTATAGTTGAGGCATATTTTAGAAAGACTTTAATTTAAAAATGGTAGCAAAGTGATGTGGGAGGTCATGCAGACCCCGATTCAAATCCAGCTCCATCCTAACCAGGCCACTGAAGGATGCGAGTAACATTTCTGAGCCCCAGTCTCCTTATGTCCACAACAGGAACGGTGAGAGCTGCCTCACAAAATTGTTGAGTGGCTTAAATGACATAACATAGATCGCAGCCAGCACAGATGCTGCCCTTAAAAGATAGGGTTTCAGTTGCAGATCTAACAGCACAATGCAGGACAAATTAAGCGCTGCAGTGTAATTATTACCACCATTGCTATTATCACTACCACTGTGTGTGCTGTTTTTCCTTTCTCATGGAGAGACCCAGAAGCAACCGCTGGTCCTCTGGGCAGGAAAGCTCGAAGTTCACAGACCACCTCCCCCCCGGCCTCTCTCTGGGGCAGCTTCTCTCCCAGGCACATGGTCCCGCCCTCCCCGGTTCTCCCCAGGTGTTTGTCCGCAAATGTTAGTCGGGCTTTCTTATTTCCGTGCGGATGGTTTTCTGTGATGGGTAAGAGCGCTCCATTGCATTCAGGCAGAGCGGGTTCAAACCTAGATGTAGCCTTGGCCAAGATATTGGACCTTCCTGCGGCTTATTTTCCTAATCCGTAAGTGGGGGATAATAAAATACCTCATAGGGATAGTATGAGGATGAGATGAGTTGTTACATGTACATTTCTTGGAACAGTGCCTGTGGACCTAGTATCATCGAATATTAGGTAGTTATTGTGCATAATATGTACATATGTGTGTGTTATGTGTATTTATATGTGTACATATAAATATACATGTAAATGCCATGGCATCTCATACAAATGGATACTACATGTTTTATGAATGAATGAATGAATGAATGAATGAATGAATGAAAGAAAGTAGATGGTCTGGGAGAAACTCAGACTATTTCAGTGAGTTCCTGCTGAGGTTTGCTAGAGAGGCCATGACCTTTACTTTCTAATTAACAGGCTCTTGGGGGCGGGGAGAGGGTTGTGGGGCCGTAGACACCAAAGCCCTTTCTTGATTTTACAAGACTCCCTGTCTCGTGCAGGCACAGAGGAGGAATTCAGAGTATTGGAGACCCTCACCCAAGGCATTCAGGAGAGGAATTCCATCTGCCATCCTGTATAAATAAACAACACAGCGGGGCTAGTCTTTTCTCTCCACAGGAAACCACTTGTTCCCATATTTTGTTTTGGCCCTCTTCTGCCTTTCCAGGATGATAAATGTGGCTTCAAAAAGCCAGAGGTACATTTTTTTCCCCAGCCCACTCAGGAGACCTTCATATCCATGGGAACCCCGCAGTTCCAGAGAGCCTTGGAAAGGTGCCCATGAGCCCCCCACCAACCGTGCCCCCTAGAGCTAGAGGCCTGGGAGCTCTAGCCTCATGTTTAATTCCCATCCCCCCTCTGCTCAGATGCTGAGAGGGGCCTGGGGAGTCTAAATGACCCACTGAGAGCAGAAAGCACCAGTTAGGAGTCAGAGAGGCCCGGATTGAAATCTCAGTGCGGCCACTTTCTGGCTGTGAGAAATTGGGCAAGTCACGTCAATGCTCTGAGCCCCCATCTGTGAAATGGGGGCAACACCCCTACCTCCTGGGGCTGATGTGTGGGTGAAGTGACAGTCAGACATGAAGCATTTGGCACCTGCTAGAGAGGGTTGATGTAGGCAACTGTCTTTGGCCTACACAGGAATGTATGGTCCCTGGGAAGACCTCTGTCCTGAGTCAGGACTCTATGCTAATGTCAGCTCATTCATTCATCCTGGAATTTGTGCACATCATGGAAACTCTCTGCCTCAGCGTCTTCTCTGCGACGTGAAGATAAAAATAATCATCCACCTTACTTCCCAAATTTACAAGAAAGCTAAAAAGTTACTTCATGTATTTTAAAGGTTCTTTGAAAGAGTGAAAACTGTTTTTTTTTTTTTTCCTAATGTACCAAGACCAGAGTTTCTTTAAAGCAAGCAAGATTTGCACTGTGGCTTTTGATTCATCAAAGTAGACCACTTCTCACACATGAGACTTGAACTCATTAGAGCCACATACAGGGAAAAGGCTTAATGGCTTTAATTCTCACTGTAGTATACATGGCTGACAGCATATCCTTGATTGAAAGAAAATTTTGATAGAGTAGAGGAGGGAGTGTGCACAGGGGAATCTGTGGACTCAAACTGTGCCCCACAAGGGGTACCTGAGAACAGCAGAAACATACATTGCCCAACTCATCCATCACCTTTGGGCTGGTCTGGACACACAGCTGTTCTAATTCCTGTGCTGTTTGTTTTGCTTCAGGATCAGCTGCTTCCATCGTTTATAAATGGAGAGGCAAGACCTGGTTATTATGAGGTATCTTATTTCAAAAACAAGTGTTCCTGCTACAATATTCTAGCAACAGGCAGCCTGGTGTCCCCAGTTTACCTAAATCCAGGACAATTGTCCCTGCCAATCTCCAGCTATCCATCTCTCTGGGCGGATCTACAAATCATCATGGAGGGGGAAGAAGGGTGGGTAGCCACGGCAGCGTGTGTGCAGTGTGTTCTGGATCCTTGCTCTGAGCCTTCAGAGCTCCCTGGCACATGAGCCCTACGACGGCAGTTCCTGACTCTTGTCATCAGGTCCAGGTGATGAGCTCAAAGAATCCCCCAGAGAGAGCCAGGAATGTCTTTGTCTGACTTGGCAAGTGGCTTCCTACCCTGCACTGGCCAGGAGGTGGGGGTGGGAAATTATTTTTGTTTCCTTCTGGAAATGACCACAATAGCCAGAACCAGGCACAAGTCCTTTAGCCGCCCCGAGGGAGAGTCACCTCCCTCCAGAGGACAGAGGGAGACTTGGCTACACTTGTTCAGGAAACCAAACTGTCTCCCAGGAGCCACATTCTACCCATGAGCTACAAACTGAAACCAGAAGGACCTACCTGGATGAGAATAGATCTACCTTGAATCTCTTCCCTCAGATGTTCCAGACACCCCCAAGGCTCTGCCACCACAGCTGTGGTTGACCTACTTTCCCAGGGGTGCTCCATCATTCATTCACTCATTCATTCATTCCAGCATCGACTGCGTACCTGGCCCACTGTGCACCAGGTGCTGTGATCACAGACAGGGGAGAGAATTATGGGAGGAACCCTATTCCATATCCCAGTTTCCTTTCCCTGATCCGTGAGGAGGTGGGAAGGGAACAGGGAGGTTGTTACTGTCACACTGGCCACGGGGAAATGCTTCAACTCCTGTGTGAAACACACTATCCTCAATTCCCCTCTGCGGAGGTTGAACCCTTCTCCAGGGTTTCTATTAAACTCTAAGAGTACAGTGAGGGAGGGGGAGGAGAGATGGAACTATGCATTCAGTTGCTATTTGTTCAACAAATGTTCAATGAGCCAGTATTATGTGCCAGGCACCTTGCCCGCAGTGGGAAAACAGGTGTGAAAGCACCGAGTACTGACCGTAGGGGGTTGGATACGCCCAGGTGCTGAATTTCCAGGTGGTCCACTGGTCTCCGGGCATCAGCCCCCCACCCCACCCCTTCTTTCTACTGCCAGCCATTTTATTAAAAAATGAAAGCCTAACATAATTTGCTCTCCCGTGTGAGCTAGGAGGGCCTACACTCCCACAGGCTAAAAGTTCACACCAACAGACATGATTAACTAGTAGTCGTCATGAAAATGGAATGTGATTAATTATGCAATTTGAAACTCTTCAAGTCCACTTCCATCAAAATTACATCCTGAAACTATGGTGTCAGGAAGCCTCCATACAACCTTGACTCGTATTTGAGTCATTTGCACTTACACACTAAATACCATCTATAAAACAACCAGCGTTATCAATGTGTGTGTGTGTGTGTGTGTGTGTGTGTGTGTGTGTGATGAGGTAGGAGAGGTGTGCTGCACACACAGAAGGATGTCTGAGTGTGTGGCCCATTATTCGAATATCACTCACAATTGGTGCATCCACCTTGAAGTGCCACGCATCAGGACTGTTGTCGTGGATGGAGCCACCAGTGGGTTCCATAAAGTGTGTAAGGTGCCTGCATTAGCTGTCTATTGTTGCATGACAAGGCAGCTTAAAACACTGATCACTTAATATTTCTCACGATTTCTGTGGGTCACACATTTGGGAACAGCTCAGCTACAGGTTCTGGCTCATGATCTCCCATGAAGTTTCCATCCAGTGTCAGCTGGGGCTGCACCTGAAGGTTTGACTGGGGCTGGAGGGTCCACACCCAAAAGGGCTCACTCCCATGACTGGCATGTTGATGACTCGGACATTGGCCAGGGGCCACTCCTCTCTGGGTGGGCCTTTCTAAGGGGCATCTTGAGAGTCCTTAAGATACAGCAGCAGGCTTCACCCAGAGTAAGCAATACGAGAGACCATGGCCAAAGTGGCAGTGCCTTTTAGGACCTCTCTTTGGTCTTGATTGTCATTTTTACAATCTTCTGTTGGTCACACAGGCAGCCCTGACTCAGTGTGGGAAGGGCTACCACCAGAATGCATCATTACAAATGCTTCAGACTCAGTCCTCTGCTGACCAACATAGGCAGTAGGACATTCCCATTCATCACATCTCTGCATATATCACCGAAACTACGTATAAATGGACATACCTTAGAGAATTTCGTAGCAATAAAGACAGACCATGCCAAAACTCTGTCGAACATCGTTGAGGCTGGTTTTGAACATTCAGAGGTCTCTTGATTCCACTGCCCACAGATAACCACTGTTAACATTTTGGCATATGTCCTTCTAGGTCTTTTCTACGTCCCGTCTGCTGGCTCCTCTCCTAACAGCATTTAAAGAGGTTTACCTACGTCTGTCCCATCTTAAAGCCTTTCCTTCTCCTCTGTTCCCTTCAGCTGTTACTTATCTCTCTTAGCTCCTTAACAGCCTAACTTCACTTGGCTAAACTCCTCACCTTCCAGTTGCTCCTCAAACCACTTCATCTGGCTTCAGGCTCCACTGCTGCATGCACATTGTCCCTGCCAAAGTCAACAGTGACCTTTTCGTTGCTAAATCCGATGGATACCATTAAGTTCTTTTCTTACCTGACCTTTTAGCACCATCTAATGCCACCACCTTGCCATTAGGTTTTTCTCCTGCTTCTCTGACCACCCCTTATCAGTCTCTATTCCAGACTCCTATTCTTCTATCTGCCCTTACATGTTGGGGTTCCACGAACCTCGGTCCTAGATGCTCTTCTCACACTACACACATTGCCAAGGGAGCCTAGTCCATTCCCATGCCTTCATTCACCAGCTAAAAGCTTTTTAAAATCGATGCCTCTAGCTCAGATGTCTCTCCTGAGCTTCAGGCCCATATAACCGACTGTGCAATGAATACCTTTATTAAGATCTCACACTCACCTGTTGAAAACCAGATTTTTCATTTCCCCCCACACATCAGCTCCTTCTGTGTTCCCCCATCTCAGCAAATGGCACCTTTATGCACTCCAGGAGCCCAGGCATGAATTATTCTTGACACCCACCCTGTCTTTCATGTCTCCCATCCAGCAGTTACCATGTCCTGTGGATTCTGCCTCCCTCTACTACAGCCCTAGAATCTACCCACTTTTCTCGATCCCCACTGCCAACTCTCCAATACCACTCACTGTCACCACCCCCCACCTCTTAGCTCATCTCCCTGTCTCGCATCTTGCCCCATGATTTACTTCACTCTTCTGTCAGGGGATGTCTCAGGAGTTGTACATATCACACTTTTTTAAAAAAAATGTAGCTACTTGAGTTCTTTGTTAGGTTGGATTTTTATTTCATCATGTTAATATATTTGACTCTAAGGTGTGCTTTACAGATAAAAACATCAGGAATAATCATCTGATTCCCTTCTGCACAGAACGAATCTATCTCCAAAGTCCTATGTGGTATTAATTCAAGGGGCATGGGGATTGTGGTGTGTTCCCATGAGTGGACAGTGCACTCCTCAGCCTGACAGAGTCCTCCCTCAGTCCAGCCACATCCAGCCAGCTCCATTCCCACCCACACACCAGTATTTGGCCACTCCCTCGTTCACTCTCTTAGGCATCTGGCTGTTCCTTTATCGGCTATTAATTTAGTACTGAGTCCAGAGTAGGCATTATGCTAAGGAATACCCTCACTTTGACCAAGTTTGTACCTTCATGACACGTTCCACCCCACCTCCCAAACTGCATTTGATTTCTGGTTCTGGGCCTTTCCTCCCCACCACCCCGCCACCCATAATGTCCTCTTTCAGCCTCTTCTCCATCCTTTGATGGCAGCCCCTTTACTGGCCATCCTAGTCTACGGTGATCCTAGACATTTCTTACCTTTTCCCTCATTTCAAATAATCACCCTCTCAGGCACTGCAATTTAATTATTTCTCTATCTGTGTTCTAGCCATCACTATCCTCAGCTATATCAGTACTGTCTCCCCATCTAGACTGCAACTCCCCAGAATCATATTATACATGTTTCCCTTTCTAGAGAACTAGTTAAGTAGTTAATTACTTGTTAATAGCTGCATAGTTAACTAGTTAATTACCTTACTTCTCTGAGCCTTAAGCTCTTCCTATCTAGGACTGGAGACAGTAATTCCAACATTACAGGGTGGTTGTGGGAATGCAAATGTGACGCCAGATGAGAATGCCATTGCACTGGGCCTGGCACATAGAAAGTACCCAATTAATGTTAGTTCCCAGCTCCTCAACGTCTGATCCTGAGTTGAAAATACAGTGACTACAAAGCAATTATTTGCAGAAGGAATGAACGAGTAAATGAATGACGAAGAACTGCAAGAAAATAATAATGCATTCTAAACCCACCAGAGTGGCCTTGTCAGAGAAATAGAGGGCCTTTCCTTGGCTGGCATGAGAGACATTCTGCCAGAGGGAGAATTGTGGAGGAAAGAGTTCCTGCTTGGCTTGAAGATCATGAAACGTTGATTAATGGGAAATCAAGTTGGATCTGGGTATTTCTGCTGCAGTCAGCTAATTTTTTTCTAAGTTCGACGGAGTCTGTGATCTGTCAGGATTCCCAGAAGAAAGTGGCAGGCAAGTGTTTCTTATAAACTGAAAAGAAATTCTTGTGTAAATTAATTTTCACATGGCATAGGCCTGGCTCAAGGCTCTATAAATAATGAGAATATGTTGGTTTCAGAGCCCAGGCTATAAATATTTATTCCCACACTGCCACTGGTGTTTGTAGAAATTTCTTTTTCACTAATGGGCACTCCATTTGTTTTGAGAAAGACATAAAACTGTCCAAAAAGCACTGAAAGGTCATGACATAGAAGGCCATGGGGGAGGGCATTAAAAGGAGGGAACGTCATCTCCAGATGCTGACCATTTGGTTTTCTAACTGCATGCCTTGAGTTCATGGTATTAACTCTGAGTTCTTTGTGGAGGGAATGACTTTGTGGTCTGCTGTGGTCAGCAGTGACAATTAAGCCCTCTCCTCCCATCTTCGCTGCAGAAAGTGACATGCATTTTGCATTTGTCGCCACAGACAGGGCTGAGATTTCCTGTCTTCTTCTGATCCCCTTCTTCATCCTCCACTCCGTCTGCCCTCCCCATTCCTAGCCGACCTCCCCATCACCCCACCCCCTGTCTTTTCAACTACATGGGACATGCTAGAAGAAGGGGGATCAGTCTTGGCCCACTGATGCTCCCTTAAGTGCACGAACAGATGGGAGAAATTTATGTGGTCACGAAATGGCAAATCTGGGACATTCACAGATCACCCGACAAAGGGTGATTGCTCACCAGGGTCCATGCAACTCTATGGGATCTGTCTATAGAAATCAATGAGTCCATGAATTTGGATGGAAAAAGATTGCATCTTTAGTTTCACCAACTACTACAATTTAGCACTTCCTTCAATTAGGAGTGAAAACAACGCACCACAATTACTTTAGCAGTACCTATGACTTTTCACCAAAGAAATCATGCGCATTTTTATACCTCATTATAGCTACTACAAAAATCTCAAAGTATCTTTTACTTTCAACACTATTGTAAAATTATAACACTGTAAGTAAAAAATTACCTGCCAGCAGATCTTGTTATTTGATGCATTAGTCATGAAGCATGTTATTATTCTATCAAGCATTTGTGCTTTTGCAATTATATTGAAAGCTCTATCAACATAATTGGTTTCTTTTGTAATCCTTAATATTTTGTTTTATGCATTTAAAAACATTTTTCCAGGAGGGGAATCTATAGGTTTCACCTGACAGCCAAAGGGGGGGCCCCAGCACAAAAGAAGTTAAGAACTCAGGTCTGTTCCCTGGAAATACATGGTTTGTCTCACACACATACTTCAGGGTCTCAGAGAAGGATAGTGCAGACACATCAAGGGGCAGCAGGAAAGAATACCACGATTGATTAGTAATGTCTGTCATGGGCACACCATGGAGAAGAGTGGTAGGATGTAATTAATCACAGGTTCCTCCCGCTATCGGGAAGTAGAGCGTTCCTATGAAATATTTTGCAAGCTGAGATGGTAATTGCAAAGAAGCAATTACCATTAATTTATATGGAAAAAATGTTTTAGCATTCCCAGACCCCAAAATAACCCTCCTAGGCTTTTCTGATACCTTAGGGCGCATCTTGTTAAGAGAAGCACAAAATAAATCAAGATAAAGCCCAGGTGCTTGCAGACACAATTGAAAGCTATGGCAGCTTGCTGCGGAGACGCTGGATGTCATCCCGGGGAGGGGGCTCGGTAGCACCACTCTCACTGCTCTGCCGAATGAATGCTGAGTGCCTTTATTCATAAGAGCGAAATCCTCTTCGGATTTCTTTCAGTGAGCCAACACAGGTCTTTTGTAAAAGCAAAGGTGGCATAACTCGAACTTTGGAAACGGGGGAGCTACCTGCCTCTCCAATCCGGACCCTGTGCTGCAAATGCAGCTTTGTGCACTGATGGAAATGTTTTATCTGCTCTGTCCCACGTGGTGGCCACTAGCCATACGTGGCTTTCGAACCCTTGAAATGTGCCTGGTGCAACTGAAAATTTGAATTTTTAGTTCTGTTTAATTAATTTACATTAAATAGCCACATGTGGCTAGTGGCTACCCCACTGGACAACACAGCTCTAAACGCATCCCACCCACACCCACCCTCGACATCTATCGCAGGGGAGGAAACCTGGACCCAAAGAGAAGTTACTGGACCCATCTGTGACAAACCCACACCGAGATCCCATTTTTTTCTCATTTTTGCTGTGTCCCTAAATTACCATTTAGCAGAAGCTAGCCCCTGAACAATGCACAAGTGAGTGCGCCATGAGAAAAGAAATAATTCGAAGTTACATATGTCCTCAGGGAAACAAGGTAAGACACCATCTCTTCATGACAGCAAGCTCTGAGTTGATGGGCTCTTTTTGTTTTTGTTGGATATGTCAGTTTGAAGGGGGAGGGCTAGAATTTCTTTTGCTTTTTCTCAGCTAATTTCAGAAAATGTTTGCAGGTGTTTCGGATAAAAATATATTGTTTGCTGTCTTGCAATCTGCAAACATTTAAGAAACCTGCAAGCTGAGCCAGACTGCTTCTGGAGATAATGCAGGCCCCGAAGCAGGGTCCCTGCTGTGACTCAGAGAATACCCGTCCTAACGTGCCCACCCTCGGTTTGCCCAAGGGGCAGCTGCTGATGAGGACTTTGTGGTGGAAAGTTCTGGCCTGAGGAGGGGACAGTTTCTGATGAGGTCATGGGGAGGGAATGCCTTCCTCAGCAGAGGTGGGAGCCTGGGACAGCTGCCAGGAGTATGGTCTGGGAAGAACGGGCCCTCAGACAGGGGAGATGGGTCCTGCCCTTGCCCTTGGCACAAGAGTCATCTTTGGGGGTCTCCACGAGGGGTTTCATAGTTTCGCCCTCCTGCTGGCTCAAGCCTCAGAGAAAAAAACAAACAGTGGGCTCCCGGCTAGGAGAGGGCTTCACCTCGAGTTAACATTGTTGTTCTGACAGCAGCTAAGGCTGGCCACAACTCAAAACATCCATACGCAGCAAAACTGCCCAACACACTGATTATGATGTTTTCTAAGGTTTCCGTGGCATATAAACAATTTTCAGAGACTTCCTATTGCAGACTAGCAGACCCTTCTCCAGACAAGCTGAATCAGAATTTTAGAGGGACGTGTGCTGAGAAGTAGGTTTTAAACAAAGCTCCCTGCTGATTCTGATGGGCAGTGAGGTTTGGCAGCTACTGGCCTAAAGGATGGCATCCATATACCCTTCATCCTGGCCCTCAAGGCCTCTGGGAGCTGGCCCCAATCTACACAGGTGGGGCCTCATAGCGGGAAACACATACATGGGGTAATAAGGACATAAATGACAACAGGTGACATTTATTGGGTACATGCCAGGGGTCAGGTATAGACTAAGAATCTAGTCTTTAAATGAATCCCCATTTAGTGTGCATACTGGCTGTTACTACCAGTTTGCAGATTAAAAAAAAAAAAAAAGGTTTAGAACAGTTAAGTAATTTGTCCAGGGACACACAGGGAAGGTAGAAATGGAGTTCAGACTGAAGTTGGTCAAATTCCAAAGTCCACGCACTGGACCCACGGCGACCGACTGTCCCAGTTTGCCAGGGACCGAAGGCCTCCCTAACACACACGGGATGTTCTGTGCTAAAAGCTGCCAAGTCCTGGGCACACTGGAGAGCAGGTCACCCTGCCACCCTACCTGACTTGGAGATTCTGGCCTGAGATGGAGACTCAGCTCCACCACTCGTGACCGTGAGACCTCAGGCAAGCCGGGCCAGCCTGGTCTCCCAGATTCCTCATCGGAAAACAAGAATGACCACCTCTGTCCCAAAAGGTAGCTGTGAGCGTTAAATGAGACCGTGCATGTAACAACGTCCCGCTGTATACCCAGCACTGTGGGAAAGGGCGAGCTCCCCCACAGGTCAGCCTGGTGAAGCCCCGCCTTGCGGTGCCCACCTTCTGTTTATTTCAGATCTGGAAAATACTCACCCATTGTCTCTTCAAATAATTCTCCTCCATTCCCTCCACCCTCATCTTCTGCAACTCCTCTCCGATTAAATACATAGTAGCGTCTCTCGGTCAAGCCTCCTATTCTCACCGGTTGGCTCCCTGGTGTGTAAAGTTGTCTGTGTGTACTCGGGGTGAGCTTCCCAGTACTCTCCCAGGATCGACTCTTTCCTCCTCCGGGGCCCACAGTCCAGCTTGATCCTGACATTGGATTTATCCGTGCCTGTATTTTCATCCACAGGATCTGCACCTGGCTTCTTCCTGCCCATCTGGTCTTGCCTCCAATCTGCCTGTTCTTCGTTTACAAATACCTTGGGCTTTCAAGGCTTTTTTCTCCTTGTATCTCTTGAAAAGCCTTTCTCCTGGCTGTCAGTTTTGTGGACCATCTTTCCCAACAACCCTTTGCCTCCTGGTGGGGAATTTCGGTTGACAGGTGCCTCCGAAGTGTCATTGTGCATTTTTTTCCTCCCTCTGGGCTCATCTGTCTGTCCCTCTCTAGTTGTCCCGTCTCCACAGGCTGGCCTGAGTCCTCTGCCTCCCCCAGCACGCAGCTCCAGGGGAGTAGTGATCTGGGCAGCAGGCACTACCTTCCTTCCGTCTCTTTGCCCCGGGAGGGGAGCCCTGCCCCTCTCTGTCCCACGCAGGGCCCTGGCTCTTGTCTGGCCTGACTGGGGGTACTTTAACTCCCCATGATGTCGAGGAGCTGAAATTGAAAGACAAGGTTTTGTCTTGCATCTAAGTGTTCCTGTGTCTTTGGGGTTTTCTTCTCTTTCTAGTCTTTCTTTACTCAACGTTCAGAGAACAGAGGATCCCTGAAAGGATCCTCCCTCAAAGCCATCTTGACTTAGGTATTCCCTGAAATGTGTTTTATTTTATTTTTTTTTAAAGATTTTATTTATTTATTTGATAGAGCGAGAGAGCACAAGCAGGGTGAACAGTAGAGGGAGAGGGAGAAGCAGGCTCCCCGCTGAGCAGGGAGCCCGATGCGGGGCTCGATCCCAGAACCCCGGGATCATGACCTGAGCCGAAGGCAGACGCTTAACCATCTGAGCCACCCAGGCGCCCCTGAAATGTGTTTTAAATGAAAATGAAAGCCAAGGAAGATTTGCTGTCCTCCTGAACTATCTTTTGGCACTTAAGATAATTGCCGAAAGCAACCAAGGGAAGGAAATAGGAAGCCACACTGTGATGCCAGCACCTTTAACTGACTTTTCCAGACCAAAGTCAGACGGGGCAGGACAGGGAAAGCTCCCTATGCTGGGCCCTTATTTGAGAATCTACTGTGAATTCACTGCAAGATCTCAGGTGCCAGTCACTGAGTTTCTGGTCTCTCCCTGCTAAACTGAGACCTCTTCCGCTTCTGAACGTGTGATTCTCTAACCAGAGGGCAGCGAAGCCCTGTGTCCTCTGATCCTGCGGCAGGGTCCCTGCGGTTTCCTTTCTACCCTCCCCCACTCTCAGATGACTGCCTGGCCACCACCTCCAGGGCTGCCATTCCAGAAATTATAGAATTTAGGAAACAAACCGAAACGAAGGCTGTTTGGGTTTCACCGAGGGAACTATTGCTCAGATACTACTTGTGCTTTTCCTTTTTCTTCTTCCTTTTCCTCTGATCCAAACTTGAATTCCTGTTGTTTCAGAAAGTCCCCGTGGGGGCAAGAGGAGTTGCTAAAGGGAAATAGGGGTTGCTATTTCCGTTCCACAGAGGAAGACACTGCAGGCAGCAAAGGTTAAGTGACTTGCACAAGGGCACTCTGCAAAGCAGAGAAGGCAGGACCTGAGTGCAGGTCCACCTGCTCCCACAGCGCCCTGCCCCTCAGCACAGCAGACCCCTGCCTAGCACATGGAGGGGTGAGGTCTCTGAGCGGTTGGCATGGTAATAAGCGATAGGGTCTCTCCCTCCCCATCCTGCCGCACCGCCCCCCCAGCAGTTCCTCGGACAGGGAGCTGCAGCCCACTGGGGTTCACCAGCAACGCCCGTTCCCACCCCAGGCTCAGGGCCAGCTTCTACAAATATTCCCCTAACTCTCGCCAGTCTGGGGTTTTATTGAAATCACAGGGTGCCCATTTTGCAGATCCAATCTGTCAATCTCTCCCTCTTTCTCCACTCGCCATCACTTAACTTCAGGGCAGTGTTATAACCTCAGAGCCAAGCTCCTTTGCCAAGGAAAATAACTCTCAACTTTCTGTTGTGTCTGGCCTCATAATTCCAGGCTCAGGGCAAAACTGTGAAGCTGGCAACGTGCGTCCCCACCACCCACATGCCCCTCTCTGCTCTCTCTCCCTTTTCTCCCTCAGAGGCCCCATCATCCTCACCTCCATCCCCATCCCTGGGCTTCATTACCACCCCCTCTTCACCCACAGCAGCTCTCACCAGAGAAGGAAAAGATCAGCATGGCAGCAAACGGGTACTCTTTCCCAGGGGAGCGCCGTATTAAAATGAGCAAAATCCTTTAAGTGCATGCGCACGCACACAACATTTAATGTGTCTATAATTAGAGAATTAACACATGCCCAGCATAGAAAATCTGAGAAGTACAGAAGATACAAAGAAGGAAAAACCCACAATCCCACCACTCTGAGAAAGCTCCTTTGACTAATGTGTTTCTTTCCAATTCTTTGTCTTAGTGCATATGTGTATTCACATATGTGTGGATATCATATATACATATTTCAGGGGTTGCTTGAAAGCTGTGGAGTTTCATTGCTGCGCCTTCCGACCCCTCATACCACAGTGCTTAGATTGTCATTGTTTTATAATAACCGTTAATCTCTGATGGGTCAAATCCTCCCTCCTCCCTTTTTCTCAGGATTTAAAAAATTATCCTCCACTGTTTCTTTTTCCTGATGAATTTTAGATTCAGAATTTTAGATAAACAGCTAAAGCCAATGCTTTGCAGGATTGCAAGTTCATTAAATTTATAAATTAACTGGATAAAATTGGCGTCTTTGCAATGTTCCAATGTCCGTCCAGAAATATTGGATGGCTACCTATTTAGTCAGACCTTCTTTAATATCTTCCAGTCAAGGAAAAAGATTTCCTTCAAATGGGCCCTATACTTTCTGGTTGAGGTTATTTCATTTTTTTTAAAATTGGGAATTGGATGTTTTTTCTCTAAATGCTCCCAATTGGAATTATTGATTTGGAAAATGTATCCTGCAACTAGCTCTTATCTTACTCTCTCAATAATTTGAATACGTTTTCAGTTGGTTCCCTCTTTTTCCTTGGAAGATAATTAGACCATCTGCAAATAATGATAATTTTATCTTCTTTATATATATAATTTTGTTTTGTGAATGACTTGTATAACTTCAAGAACCATGTTAAACAATAGCAGTCAAACCAGTGATCTCGTCTTCATTTACTCTGGATTATTTTTATCCCATTAAGGAGATATTTTCCCAATCTTAGTTTTTAGACTTTGAAGTCAGGAATGGATATTGAAACTTATCAGATACATTTTCGTTATCTGTTGAGATTATCATATTTTTTCTTATTTTACCTCTTGCTGTTAGGAATTACCTTCATAATTTCCTAATATTAAAATATCTTTACATTTCTAAAATCAAATCCACCTTTTCTTGGTGAAATTTTTAAAGGTAGTATTGAAGTTGATTCTTTCACGCTCTATTTAGGATTTTTAAAACTGCTACATACACATGCAAGGTTAGATTACGGCAACGTGACCCCAAGTGTGTCTATGGCTGTAAGTCATGCTACCAGAGAAGGGAAAGGGAGAGAAGGAAAAAAAAAAAAGGAGAGAGGAGGAAGTGGGAGGGAAGTTCTGTGTCGAAACTGGTTTGGAAAATACATATCCCCCTTGGACATTCACAAGGTACATTCCCATTTTAAAGATTCTGAGACAAGCTAGAGTTTTAAAAAGAAAAAGAGAAACTTGTGCTTCAGTTTGTATAATCCCATATTCCCAAAATGATTGGCCATGGAGTCCCTATTTGACATAATTCCTATTAACACCTTGCAGAGTTCATGTATGAGGCATGCACTTGGAAATACTGTCTTTGTCAGTTTGGGTATCAGAATCACACCGGTTTCACTGGAAAGCCGCTCCCTTCTCTGAAGTTCTAATGAAAGGCTTATGATCAGTTAGCCCCTCCTGCTGCTGCCCTGCCCACTAAGATATTCCCTGTTTTCTGTAGCCACCTAGGTTTAGGCCCTTCAGTTTTGTGGCTCTGAGATACTGTCTCACTCCACTGGGTCCCTTTGGGATCTCAAGGATGCAGAAAAACTCCAAATCTTCAGATGGATTCAGTTTGGGGTTGTCTTTATGTAACCATCCTGCCATGCTTGAGCGGATCTTTTTCCATCTTCTCCCCAGTTCACGGGTCTATGTGGCCCTGGCCGTCCACCAGCAATGTCTTCATCCCAAGCAGTCTGACTTTTCAGCTCCAAGTGCCCTTGTGAGGCCAGGTGACTTTCCCTCCATCCCTTGACATTCTAAAGCCATCTGCTCCCACTCACCATGCCTTTTGCTCACTCTTATTCTCCCAACTCCAAAATCCCATTTTTCTATAAATCTCCAATAGTTATTCAACACTCAGAAACACAAGCACTGACATCTTCTTGCAGGAAGAAGTTGCTAGAAGCGAAGTCTTTCTAGGCATTGTAGGGAATACACTGATTTATCTTGAAGCCTCCACCCTCAAGGACCTCAGATTCTCATGCAGTAGATGAATAAGTAATCATTACAGTAAAGTTTTGGGACAGTGCCTAGCAGAGGAAGGGCTTAGTAGCCATTGACTGACATGTTGAACATAGAGCGATAGGTACCCTGGTAGAGTCATGCATACAGCACAGAATTCTTCTTCTGAAGAATTCACAGAGGGGTGACATTTGAATTAGGTCTTAAAGGATGCATAGGAGCTCATGCGTCAGAGCAAGGGGGCAATGCAACATTAGCATTTGAATCAGACTTTCCAAAGCTCTTTCACACACCAACTCCACTGGATCTTTACAATACCTTGAGGTAAACTTCACTGTTGTTCACCCCCCTTTACAGTTGAGGAAGCTAAGGATCACTTGTAGCAATGAGCTTTCCCAACTCCACGGATTTCAGGAAAATGAGTAGCTGTTTTAACACTGGTGCCCAGCAGTTATTCCCAGGAGAACAAGTCAGCTGTGGTCCCCACCCTCATGAGCTTACAAGGCTAGACTCACAGAACTTTAGGGGTGTAAATTCTCCCTGTGGAGCCGTCTTTAGCTCAGCAATTAGTGAAAGAGCTAAAGAAATTGCTTTCTCCACAGACAGAAGCTGTGAGCATAGGAGTGAATGATGCAGCAAGCCCCGGTGGGAGGCCTGCAGGCGCTCTCAAGGGGGTGGGGCTCAACCTGGCTTATGTCTGAACCACCCAGGGAGCCATGAAAAAATCCTGGTTCCAGGCCTGCCCCAGGCCACTGAAGTCAGAGTGGTGGAAGGGGACCGTCATGGGTCCATTGGGAAGTATCCCACTTGATTCCAATATGCAACCAAAGTAGTAAAGCTGATGGAAAGATTGGGGTGGTAGGGGGACACGGTCGTGAAGTACTGATTCTGTCTCGTGCCTTCTTTTTCCTTTGTGTCCTCTCCTCTGTCCCTGAGACTGCCCCCTCCTGGTCTCCTTCTCTGACCTCCCGCATCTGCTCCCTCCCAGCGACCTAAGAGGGGACTGAGACATACTCCTGGGTCCACCCCCACCAAGGGCTTGACTTGTTACCCTCAGATCCCAAGGTTGTATTTAGAAGGGACCCTCTAGGGGATGACTCCGTGGTCATAATGGTGGGCGAACGAAGCATAGAGTCAAGGTGTGATGGGCGTCTCAGGATTCTTTTCAGTCACACCACAGAAGCAACCGCCCGTGGGGTTGAATTGTGGGGTGTACGGAGATAAGCCAGCTCTCGCTGGTGAGGCCACCTTCCCCCTCACTGCCTCAGAGCTCTCAGGAGAATGAGGAGAGACTCATCCGGCTTCGTGCCAATGGCCAGAGTGGCCCAGGTGCACAGCCCAAGGGAGGCAGGCAGGGGTCTGGAGCGCGGCAGGTGCCAACACAGCTGGGGAGCCGATCTACCCCTCGGCGTCCTCCCCACCCCTCACCTCTCAGTGACCCAGAGAAGGAACACCAGTGTCTGCAGTCCCTCAAAACTCTGCCCCATGGTGTTAGGGGTCTTTGTGAGGTCAGCTTTCCCTACCCCATGTCCTTGATGCTTTCTTAGGGAGTGGGCAATTCTCTCCAGTCAGCAGCAACTAGAACATGTTCTGAAATCCATCAGGATTCACCTGGGAACAGGAGATGAGGTGGCCAAGGGCACTGATCAGAGGTCCCAGAGCAGTGCAGTCCAGCTAACCTGATGCCATCCACTTAAGCCATTGAGAGGGAGATATTATGGCAACAGAAGCCAGCTTTAGGCTGTCATCCCAGATAATCATCCTAGGTTGATTGTCACTACTGTTACCCAATTTACATATTCCCATAAATGATTTACTGCACTAGATCCCAGGAGCCTTAAGTCCGTGGTGTAACGTGCAAAGGAAACCTTGTGTGTGGACTTCCCCAGCCATCAGTCAGATGGAGGTGGGTGTCCCCACTGAAGCCTGACTGCGACCCTTCTTGGCTTCATTTCTGCAGCTGCAGAACCAAAAGAGCACTGCTGACCTCAGAGCTGCTCCCCCAGGATGCTGCAGAAGTGAGCAGGTGGCTGATGGCAAAGAACCAGCCAACTCCAAGTGAAAGAGGAGTCAAACATTCTCATTATGCCGGTTTCCAGTTTCTCCTTTCAGTGAGTATTTACACATGCAGCAGCATGCCCCAGCTCTAGTAATGCTCATCTTTTAGGTTAAGAGCAGAAACTGCAGATCCAAACTGATTGGATTTTAATCCTAGCGCTCTGATTCCTAGCCAGTGACCTTGGGTAAGTAACTTCCCTTCTCTGTGCCTCATCTGTTAATAGGTACTAATAGTACCTACCTCATAGGGTTTTAATAGAAAACAAATGAGTTAATATATATAAATGGCTTAGAGTTGTGCCAAGCACAGAGAAAGCGCCCAATAAATTTTCACTGTGAAGATGATGATTACACAGCACTCTCTCAAAATGAGCCTAACAGAAGCTTATTTCATTTGTTTGGCATCTAAACTGTAACATAGTGTTTCCCTAACTTGTCTGATGATTTTTTTTTAAAAAGTGAGCCAAGGCAGGGGCGCCTGGGTGACTCAGTTGGTTAAACGATTGCCTTTGGCTCAGGTCATGATCCTGGAGCCCCAGGATCGAGTTCCGCGTCAGGTTCCCTGCTCGGCGGGGAGTCTGCTTCTCCCTCTGACCCTCCCCCCCCACCTCATGTGCTCTCTCTCTCTCTCTCTCATTCTCTCTCTCTCTCTCAAATAAATAAAATAAAAAATCTTAAAAAAATATTAAAATGAGCCAAGGCACTTGTTAAAAATAGAGATTGTGGGCCCCTGACCTAGAGGTTCTGCTTCAGCACGTCCTGGATAGAGCCCAGGTGATCCTAATGAGTTTAGGGACCCGCTGCTCAGCAGGACCCAAGAGGAACGCCTGTGCTTCTCCATCCTCACTCTGCCAGTTGATCTGAAATGCCAGGGAGGGGAGGTTGCTAGAATTTGGAGTTCTGGGAAAGCTCACATTGTGTTCCCCATCTCAGTTCCTTGGGAGAGGCTCCCTAGAAGTGGGGCAGGGGGGGATGGTTTCCAGAAGGACCAGAACAAAGGGAGTGTGCTAGGCTTACAGACAAGAGGGCGGTGAACTGTTGCAGGATCGGGGATGGCAGGAGAGGAGGTAGCCATGGAAGGGTAGGCCAGAGCTGCCTGGGGGTCACAGACAT
The DNA here is from genome assembly GCF_003265705.2 of Callorhinus ursinus. Lineage (NCBI taxonomy): Eukaryota > Metazoa > Chordata > Mammalia > Carnivora > Otariidae > Callorhinus > Callorhinus ursinus. The sequence goes on from NW_027397087.1 coordinate 28,213,490, forward strand.
GGCCCGCCATTGAGAATCACACATGTTCAGAGTCCCCGGCAGGACAACCCCTGGACGGTCCCTCTAGGCATCTGTCTTTTCTTATGCCACTATTTTATGCTTTGCATAAAATCTTGAGGTTCCACAGGTCCATTTTCCCAGAAATTCTGACCTCGTTATGGAATCATGTATTCATTCCTTCAACCACATCTCCTGAGCACTCCTCCAGCACTGGGAACACAGTTGAGTATGCATATCTATGACAAACAGCCGTCTCCTGGGGAAGCTCAGGCACTTGGTGTCCAGGGGCGGGACATGTGAACAGATATTAACAATGCAAAGTGACAAACGTGTGCTAGTGGTGCTTAACAAGGGCCGTGGGAACTCCAGGGTGAAAGGAACTCTCCTAGGGAGGAGTTGTTGCAATCTTGGAAGGCTTCTCAAAGGAGTTGAGCCAGGTCTTGAAGGAAGAAAGTGTAATCAGACCGCCAGACCAAGAAAAGGCAATCTAACTAAAACAAAAACAAAAACAAAAAACTAGTCAGAGGAAAGACACCCAGGTGTTAAAGGGCACAGGTGTGGCTGGAATGCAAAGGCTGGGCCTGGGGCTGGCCTGGGGGGTGGGCAGGTCTGCCTCCCAAAGGGAAACACCTCTGGGTGATGGGAAACACCATAGAACATCTGAGATGGATCTTTGCTCCCCTGCCCCAAGATTTCCCCCACCCACCTGTCCGGAGGCTTTAAGTTCCCCCATGAACAATCCTCTAGAAGTGGGTAGGACTTACTTTGGGTTGGTTGAGTCAGCAGGTGTTTCGTGGTGCTCCAGCTTTCTGCTCCTTCCACGCTCCTCAGGCTTTCCACCTGTCACCTCTATTTAGGGAATTGCCACATTTGCCGGATGATCAAACCTCTTAGCTGTGTCCGGAATTCCCGATTGCCAGTGGGACATTTATGGCTGAGAGATAGTGTATCTTTGTTGTTAAGAACAAGGGCTCTGGAGTCGGAGTTTGTAATCCAGTTCCACTTCTCACTATCTATGCGACCTGAACTTTTCTTTGAACTTTTCTTTGCCTCCATTCCTTAATCTGTAAAATGGGACTAGGAAAGTACCAAATTCAGAGGGCTTCGGTGGGGAGAAAATGAGCTCATCCGCCTCGATCTGTACACCAGTGCCTGGCACACACTATGCACAATAAAATTTCCTATAATTACTATCTCCTTTCAGAAGTCCTGCTCTCACTTCAAACTCACGTGTCAAAACGAAGACCTGAGTCCGTGGTGCTGGCCTGGTTGCACCATTAAGAAGCTCTGGAAGCTTATTTAGCAGACAAGAAAATGAAGCCCAGGGTGGTGAAGTGACTTACTCAAGGTCACACAGCAAAGCCAGAGGGAAAGCTGGGGCTCAGGACTCCCGGTCACTTGCCATGTGCCTCCTCACACCAGCTCTGCCCCATGGGAAAGTTTCAGGCACCTGCAGAGCAGAACAGTACCCAAACCATCTGGGCCACTTATTAAAAATGGGGATGCCTGGGGCCCCCTATAGGATTCTGATTCAATACATCTAGGGTAGAGCCCTAAATTAGCACTTTAACAAGCCTACCTCTGCCCCTCCCCACAGCCGGGTGATTCTGATTCAGGTTGTGCGCTTTGAAAAATGCCTCTCAAGAGCCAGTCTCCCTCATGTGCCTCCACATGAAGATGAAATCCTGAGCAGGACCAGTAAGGCCCTGTGGCCGGCCTGGGACTGCACTTTCCGGGAAATACCCCTGCTGGTGCCGTCCCTCGGCATGGCTGCAGTCCCTTAGTGGTATCCTAGGAATTCGGTCACATTCTTTCCTACCCTCCTCCTGAAAAGGAATGCCACTCTTTCAGACAAAGATGCACCTGTACCCCTACAAAATCAGCGGGACATTTAACACCAGGATTATCATTCCACTGGCCATTGTTTACTGCAGTGGGAACTCTGGAAGCTAGAGGGATTGTGGGTAATGTTACTCATAGCACCTGCTGCCTCCTCCAGGGGTGACCTCATCAGAGCCTCATGCCTGTTAACACTGCCTCAGAAGCTTCTGTCCTTCCCTTCCTACATAGGCGACTGTGTGGCCCTATGTCTCTGCCTCTCCCTAATCCCCATCCTCAGACTCCTTCCAGAAGGGGGCCATCAAAGCAGAGCAACCTGTTTGAAGAAAGAGCAAATATTTGGAGAGCAGTGTGTAGAGACAGTGGTAAGAACTACAGTTATTGCTTAGTAAAGGGCTCTGGCTACAGACAACTATCTGCTGGGAAAAGAGAAGGCAGCCCCCAAAATACTTAAGTGGTCAGATCTGAGATATCATCAAAAAAAAAAAAAAAAGGTGACGGTCATCTAGCTTAGGGAGGATTTCATTTTGGAGAGTTTTAAGAGCTCTGTTTATTTCTCAGCTTTTGACTTTCTCTTGCTCAGAACTTGTACTAAGGCCTGTGCTCATTCATTTCCATTTCTGAATTATCACCAGGACACAGAGATAACAGAGTCTGCTGATCAGAATGTGGCTGTGGGGACTAATACCATGATAACCGTCCTTCAGCAATCTGCAGTAGGCCTTTGTTGGCAGTGTGGCCTGCAGTGGGGGGTGCATAACCTCCAGATCACACGGAACAGGTTCTGATCTCAGATCTGCTGCTCACTGGCTGTTGGGCCTTAGACAGGTTGCTTAACTCTCTGTGTCTCAATTTTCCTATCTGTAAAATGGGGGTACTCATACTAAATCGACAAGACTTTGTGCTGATCTAAAAACATAGTGAAAGTGATTATGCCATTATTGAACCAAAGAAAAGGAATCACTTTCAGGCTAGAAGAGAAGGAGATAAAACATATTTGACCAATCTAGTACAAAGCAATAAAGCAGAAAAAAAGAGAAAGACACATATAATTAGAAAACAAAGTGGTATAAGTCAGTCAAATATGTCAGTAATCATGACAAATATAAACATGAAACGCATCTGCTATAGGACAAATTTTCAGACTGGATTTAATTTTTTTCCATTCATTAACTCATTCAAGAAAAAATTACTGAGTACCTACTATGTTCTAGGCACGCATGTAGGCCTTGGAATCCAACCAAAATCTATTCACAAAAGACACATCTAAAACCAAAGACAGACAAGGGTCGAAAGCAAAAGATTAGAACAAAATATACCATGTAAGTATTCACTAAATCCAACTTAGCAATATTAATTTGAAACAAAATAGTCCTTAAAACAGCAACTTGGCAATAAAGAAATTCTTGACAAAGGAAGCAGTTCACAAAGAAATAGAACCATCCTAAACCTATATGCATATTACAATATAGCCTCAAAATACATAAAGCAAAACCCTACAACATTATAAAGAGATATGGACAAGCCACAATCATAGTGGTAGATTTTAATCACTTCTCTCAGGAAGTGTTCAAACAGACAAAAAAATTGGGAAGGATATAGAAGATTTGAACAGTTATTTATGGACCCTTGTGTCTCATCAATAGCTTTTCAAGTACGTATTTACAGGAATCAGTCATATACCCTAGGCCACAAAGGAAATATCAAAAGGCACCAAAGAACTGATGTTATACAGGTCACATTCTCTGATGTCAGTGCCATAAAATTGTAAGTCAATAACTGAACCATTTCCACACAAAACCCACGTGTTAAGAAAATTTCTAAATATACTTCTGAAAAACTAATGGGTCACAGAAAGAATACTCACGGAATTATAAAAGATTTTATAACTGAATGATGACAAAATATGATACAGCATAGAGCAACATAAATATGGTTACTGCCCTGTGGATGTGTTCATAGCACAGGGGCATTTCAAGAGAGTGGGCTTAAGGCAGCAGATGGGTGTCCTGGAAACTAGGGCAGGTGGACAGAAGGAGAGGTACCATTGTGCTGGACGAGATTATTTCTCAATACTTTTTATTCCTTCCTGCTTTTGCTTGTTTTTTGTCTCTGTCCGGAATGCCCTTCTTGCCCCTGCTTACCCTCCAACCGGCCTCTCCACCCCAAACCTCATCTGGTGAATTCTTTTTCGTACTTGAAGACCCAGTGCAATGATCATTGTCAGTTGTCACTGACTCAGCTTACCCTTGGCTCCCAAAGCATTTCTTTTTTAGGGCACTGTGTACATGTTTCTCCTTTTCTCCCTGTAAACTCTAGAGAGCAAGGGCTGTATTCTGATTATCTTCCCCTACGCAGAGCCACGCTCAGTGGGCGCTCAGTAAGTCTTCGTGGAGAGCCACTTAGGATCTTCATCTCTACCCTTAATGTCTTTAATTAGCTGGGGTATCCATGAGAGATGATGGACTCTGAAAAACAAACTGAGGGTTCTAGAGGGTAGGGGGGTGGGGGGATGGGTTAGCCTGGTGATGGGTATTGAGGAGGGCACGTTCTGCATGGAGCACTGGGTGTTGTGAACAAACGATGAATCATGGAACACTGCATCAAAAACTAATGATGTAATATATGGTGATTAACATAACAATAAAAAATTAAAATGAAAAAAAAAAATTAGCTGGGGCATTTCGGACTGTGGCCTGCCTGCCACAGCGGGAGGGAAGACCTCCACCCTGGTTTCCAGAGGTGTTCCACAAAAGCTCTCACCCTTTCCATGCCAGAGAGAGCCAGAGAGCCACATTCCTACCAGGGAATGGCCCTCACAGCTAAAATGCAATGCCCCCCCACCCATCCCGAAGGAGAATACTTGAAATCAGAGCCCAGGATGTTTAGCAGATTTCATATTCTAATTTGCCCCCTGGAAGTCTGTAAATTTGGACATTTGGCCTGAATCCCATCTAGAAGCTGGTGCTCACCTGCTTTTGCAGAAAGAAGTTAAGATTTCACTCTAGGCAAGGGAACACCTCATTAAGGACCGTCATTTCTCTTCCCGGGGAGCCGTTCGCCTGATATGAACTGGGTCTGAAAATGCAAATTCCTTCTTGGGGAATGAGTATGGCAGCTGATGTTGCAACATCACTCAGAATAATTTGAGAGCAATTCTTTTATTATTACTATCATCATCATTACCATTATTTCAACCTAGCAATTAGGTTAATATGATTTAGTTAGCGTTTTCAGCAAATTGCTATGGCGTGAAAGAGTGTGTGTGCGCGCGTGCGTGCACATGCTCGTGCATGTTTGTGTGTGTGTCTGTGTGTTTGGGATTACTATCCAGCTTTAGGGGTTAATGCTTTAAGCACAAATATGTGCCCCAGGCTGAAACCTGATGAGTGATAGGGAGCCATGGAGAAGGAAGGGCTCCTAACCATACTTTTCCTTACTGATATGAAGGTAATCAATATGACTACCTAATAAAATACAACTTTTATTATATAACCCGGTCTGTGAGGCCACAGCAGATCACATGTGTACACATCAGCATCTCAGTACCTCCCGCGCATCCTGGCATTCAACATGGCTGAGCACTGTGGCAACCCCAAAGAAGGCTAAGATGAACTTGACTTAAGCAAATGGAAGGCGCACTTGTGGTTTGTATCCCTCAGGAGCCATTGCTTGATTTATTACCACATCCCCAATTACCCAGTGCTTTACCACACCTGGTAAAGCAGGGAGGGCATGAATAGCATTAGATCCCTCCCATGGAGAGCCAGGGAGCATCACTGAAAAGGTTGGAGTGTGACAATCAGCGAGACCTGAGGGTGCATCCTACCTGGGTGATCTTGCAGAAGTTGCTAAACCTCTCTGAGTCTGTTTGCTCACCCACAAAATGGGGGCTATAACCCTCTCCCCTAGTAGTGCGGTTATGAGTGTTAAACAGGATAAAGTTCCCGTGTCCCTGAACGCACATGCATGTAGGCACTCGGTAAAGAGTAGCTATTTTGTTGCGATGGTCATTCTGTTCTCCTTAATTCACATCATCTTGTTTCCTAGCCCACACAGTGCCTGGCTCAGTGCCTGCCCCAGAGCTCCCATGGCGCTTGCTGGCCAGGGCCTTACAGAACCTCTGTGGCTAAAGGGACTGTCCTGAAGACATCCAGGAGGAGGCCCCCACCCCTAGAGAATCTTTCTCCTCTCTCCCCCTGGCCCTGAGCAGTAATCTGAGATGTCAGGCTGGACATTTCTCTTATAGGACAATGATGTGTTTTCAGGCCCTGCCGGGCAGCACTGTACAATGTCCCTCTCCTGGGGACTCATTGTCGATCCTCAGTAGGCACTCACGTGACAGGCCTCTATACCCCATTATGCCTTACCTTTTTAGAGACTGTGGCTCGAACTGAAAGATCTGGGACTATCACTGCAATGGCAGTGTCCCTGTGTCCACAGAGTGGACATAAAAGATACATAAATAATCTTGTCGATGGTTTAATCTCCCACCCTTAAGCTTACTTTTTTAAAACTTGGAAATAATACAGAGGGAGAAAATAGAGGGAAAAACTATAGTTCTACTCTCTAAAAACCTTTGCTAGCATTTAGCACCATCTCTTGTGTCTTTCTTTGATGTATGTTTTATTCTACATGGTAATGATCATCCTGAGTATTTAATAGCCATGTGTATATGCCCTGCTTCTTCCATTCAATTTTACAGAGTAAGTTTCATTTGAATAGTCATATAATATTCCATAAAGAAGGACACATCCTGATTTATTTATCCCATCACTGGAACCCTAGCTGGCTGCCAAAACATTTGCTTACGGCATTCGTAAATCTGTAACTACTTGTAAATGGCACTATGAAATAAATCAAGCTTTTTCTGCTTTGGGAGTAATTTCAGGAATTATTTTCTAGAAGTGTAAGTATAAAGTTAAATGTTGTAAGGCTCCTGACATATATTACCACATTGATGGCCAAAAGAGTTACATCGATGTATAAGCCCCCAAACTTCTGTCCCCCCCCAAAATCCCAGCATCCTTAGCGGATGCCTCAATTAAGCAGCAGAACCCTGGCTCCTCCACCAATGTGACTCCTATACCGCTGAGTACAGGAGGTGACATTAGGCTATAAATGAACAAACTTTTTTAATGTAGTGGAAAAACTGTGACACATTAAAAAAAATATGTTTCTGCCAATGTTATTACTTAGGACCTGGCTAAAGTGTGTGTTTAAGTTGTTTTTTTTTTTTTAAGTGTGTTGGGTCGAAGAAAAACTGCTGTGTAATAAGAGTTCAGACTGTACACTTTATTTTTTTTTAAGATTTTATTTATTTATTTGACAGAGAGAGACACAGCGAGAGAGGGAACACAAGCAGGGGGAGTGGGAGAGGGAGAAGCAGGCTTCCCGCCGAGCAGGGAGCCCGACGTGGGGCTCGATCCCAGGACCCTGGGATCATGACCTGAGCCAAAGGCTGACGCTTAACAACTGAGCCACCCAGGCACCCCTGTACACTTTAATTTTTTAACGATTTTATTTATTTATTTGACCGAGAGCACACAAGCAGGGGGAGAGGCAGAGGCAGAAGAGGGAGAAGCAGACTCCCTACTGAGCAGGGAGCCCGATGTGGGGCTCGATTCCAGGACCTGGGATCATGACCTGAGCCGAAGGCAGACGCTTAACCGACTGAGCCCCCCGCCGGTGCCCCAGATACAACTGATTTCATAGTGCCAAGGGGAGGAAGGGAAATGGTGGGTATGTCTAGTTCGGTGACCCGCACACAGACAGGCTCTACCAGAGGCCAGTAGTAGGAGCTGGGGGAGGAGGGGTGGAGGCATGTCCAGTGGTGACAGCAGGGACACAAGAAGAGGGGGATATGATACAGTGCTGAGTAGTGGCAGTCACAACTGGTGGTAGTTACCACCCAGGTAATTCTCGACTCTCCTTCACACGCTCAGAGGATAGATATCCTGTCTCACCCAACCTCTACCAAAGGAGTCCCAGCAAAAGAGAGGTGCATGGCAGGGGACTTCTGCATACCCACTAACTTCCAAAGGCCTGGGGCTGGTAAGAACTATTGAGACCCTATAATCCAACTGTACGAGGTTGAATAGTATGCCCCCCACAAAACTCACATCCACCCTGAACCTCAGAATGTGACCTTATTTAGCAATGAGGTCTTTGTTTTTAGTTAAGGATCTGGGTGAGGAGTGGGCCCTAAATCCAGGGATTATGGGAAGAGGGGAGGACACACTGAGACACCCCCAGGGAAGAAGTCCATGTAGAGATGAAAGCAGTGATTGGAGCTATGCTACCACACCAAGGAATACCAGGAGCCACCGGGAGCTGGAAGACAAGGCAGGATTCTCCCCTAGAAACCTCAGAGGGAGCATGACCCTGCGGTCACCTTGATTTTAGACTCCCAACCTCCAAACTATGAGAGAATAAATTCCTGTTGAGTTTAGCCACCTGGTTTCCAGCAACGTGTTGCAGCAGCCGCCTTGGGGAATGATACCCCCAACCATCTGGATTTATAGAGGAGGAAACCCAGTCCCAAGGAGGGACATCACCGTCCACCCACAGAAATGTCGCAGTGAGGTGGGAGCCACAACAATGCCCTGACCTCCCTCCAGGGCTCTTCCCTCGTTTTAGGGAATCCTGCAAGCCTCAGACACACGGCTTTACTTCTAGGTTAGGACCAGAGAAGGGCCCGTTCTGACCCACTGGGCACCTGTCCTCCCTAGAGAGCACTCAGTGAAGGGGACCCACTCCTCCTGAGAACGACTGCCGGCTCGCTTGCAGATAAGAGCTCTGACTGGTTCATCCTCCTGAGACTGGTAAGTGTGGGCGACCCATGTAGGAGTATGCAGTGCCCCAGGGTGGATGGCACAGAGCTCCCTGGGCCGCAACGTGGGGTCAAGGGACACGGCCTGCTGACGGTGATGGTGCCCAACAGGGAGGGAGCCCCCAACCTCAGCCTCCTCCTTCCTGTGCGGGATCCGGAGGGGCAAAGGGAAGTTAGCCTTGCCCTCTCAGAATCGGACCTGACTTAGATCATTTAACTTCTCACAGCAGCCCTGGGAAGGAGGTACTTTTATCAGCAGCCCATTTCAGACATGAAGAAACTAAAGGTAAAAGAAGAAACAACTTTGGTGGGCCAGGATTTTTACCCAAATCTCTCTGACTCCACAGGCTACCGAGTTCTTCTGTTCTCATGTGTTGTGCCGTACTTTGCCATGAAATTAGCCTAATGAATTAAAAAAAAAAAAGGGGGTAACTATAAACCTGGATAATCTCTTCACTTTAGGGCTTTAAATCAAATATATACTTTTCTTTGTTTGGGGATGGGAAGACTAATTCATAAAGTAACTGGTGAGCAATATAAAAATATATTAAAATCACTAAACAGGGGGGACCTGAATGTTCTGTGTGGTATTCAGAAAGAAAAGAAGTAGATTATGCTAAGTGAAATAAGTCAGTCAGAGAAAGATAAGTATCATATGATCTCACTGATATGTGGAATTTGAGAAACAAGGCAGAGGATCATAGGGGAAGGGAGGGAAAAATGGAGCAAGACAAAACCAGAGAGGGAGACAAACCATAAGAGACTCTTAATCTCAGGAAACAAACTGAGGGTTGCTGGAGTGGTGGGGGGTGGGAGGGATGGGGTGGCTGGGTGATGGACACTGGGGAGGGTAAGTACTATGGTGAGCGCTGTGAATTGTGTAAGACTGATGAGTCACAGACCTGTACCCCTGAAACAAATAGTACATTATATGTTAATTTAAAAAGCAGAAAAGAGGTAGAGAAAAGATGAAATAAGACACAGGCTGTGGGCACCAGAATGGACCTCAGTGGTTAGCAGGCTCACCGCCCCCCTCCCTGTGTAGGGAAGGCCCAAGAGGGCGAGTGAGTTGAGAGCCATGAAAGCCATGAGCCAAGACAGCGCTTCAAGCTCACCTTCCACCATACACGTACCATGCCCTCACCACGTAGAGCAGCCTGTCCGGGCTTTGGGCTTTGCTCATGCTGTTCACTCTGCTTGAAGTGACTGGAAAGGGGATGCCTGGGTGGCTCAGTTGGTTAAGCATCTCACTTTGGCTTAGGTCATGATCCCAGGGTCCTGGGATGGAGCCCTGTGCCCAGCTCCCTGCTCAGCGGGGAGTTTGTTTCTCCCTCTCCCTCTCCCACTCCCCCGCCACCCCCACTCGTGTTCTCACTCACTCTGCTCTCTCGCTCTCTCTCAAATAAGTAAATAAAAACCTAAAAAAAAAAAAAAAGAAAAGAAAAAGAGATGACCGGAAAGAACAAGCGCTAAGGCTACTCCCAGTGCTGTGCCCACCTCTAATTTCATCTCTGAAACGACCTCCTCAATAGGTACTCTTACTGGCCTCAGTTGACAGCTGTGGGAGATGGAGGCACAGAGCAGTTAAGTAACCTACCTAATACTTCACAGCTAATAAGGAGCAGAGCAGGAATTCCAACCCAAGGAATCCAATCCAAGCCCTTGCTCTTTTCTCTTGAATTCTAGAGATTTCTAGAATGCCCTAGCCACTTCCTCCCAGCCTCTGTTCAGTTCATTCCTATGGATCTCTCAAAGACCTATAGCTCAAGGGTGCTCAAATTTTTCTGTCCAAAGACTTCGTGTCAGAGGAGAAGAACTAGGTACCCCCGGGGTCTGGAGCCATTGCCTAGAGGAGCCTGTCATGGCGGAAAAATCTCTTTGCAGTCTTCTGTTTTCATTTAAAAACTCATCCCAGTGTTGTACTCGTCTATAGAGTATTTGCATGCGTGTTTCATTGTTAGAACAATGCTTTTGGTTACTTACCACTGAGTAAGCTGATGCTCTCGAGAGAGGCACCAGGTTTATCCTCTGACTCTACCCAGCCTGTCACACAAGCCCCACACCCTCCAGGAATATGAAGTCCCCCTTAGCCCCAGCACCGCTTCCCCAGGCAAACCTGCCCTAAGTCTCCTCCCCCAGGCTGAGCTAGGGCCCGTGCTCACCGAGCACTCAACACACACCTCTCATTTCCAGAACCAACTGTCAATTCTCCCTTCTCCTAAGATAGTGACTCAGTCCTTCCTTGAGTAATTAAGGCAGCTTCCATTAGGAGCTGTTGGTTCTAAAAGGCGCCAGGCAGGGCGGGCAAGAGGCCAAGTGCAGCCCTGCAAAATGACGTGGCATCCTGAGGAAGGCGGAGGAGTGCCATGCCTGTTGAGGACATGTGGTCCTTCTCAGTGAAGAGCTGCTAAAGGTTTACCAACCAGCTCTGGGTGGGGGGGAGGGGAGCTCCGGTGGGGGACATTTGCCAATTTCCATGGTGTCAATATTCCCACCATGGTTGACTTCAAGCTCCCAGTGTGATGTCACTAAATGTGGAGTTGAATGGTGATGTGCTGCAGTAGCACACACATGGTATCCCACCACACCAAGGCAAGAGATGGAAATAACTTCAAGAACTTGGATGATAGTAGAGTAAAACCATTAGAAAGTACTGCATTTTTAGTATTTATTAAATTTGTTTTTCATATGATATATATACTTACGTTTATATAACTTACTACTTCAGAATGGCAATGTTTAACAGCTGGCTTGCAAAATTCCTAAAAGTGTATGAACCAGCTCTTGGTTGGCTAGGATGGGCTACCTCCAGCACACCACTAAGCGGTTGGGTTTGTCTTGCATAGTTTAGACAATGCTATCTCCCAAAATTAATGATTGTCTTGGGGAGAAAGGTACATTCATAATTTAATAGCTCTACTAGATCATGGAACCCGTATGTTTGCAGCTCACACTGATGGGAATGTTGAAAAGAAATCCAAAGAGAAAGATCCTTATCCACTGCTGCCCATGGGCTGCAGGGCTTGGAACTTCTCTCTCCTTGGTCCTTGCTGGTCCCTAGGATTTGAGTGGCCCTGAGAGGGATTGAAGAAGGGAGGATGGAAAAATTCGAGAGTGAATGTCCCAAGGCAGGGGTATCAGAAGGACAGAAGTTAGAAACTTCAAGTAAAGAGGGAAAGAGGATTCCCAAAGAAGTTGGGTAGAGATCTGAAGACCTGGACTTGCCAAGATATGGGAGAAACTCAGGGTTTGGTGAAATAGATCAGGTGTAAAGGGATGCCATCAGGGACCCCTGCTTACAATAGACTTAGTTGTAAGTGCCTTTCCTTTAAGATTAAGGGGAAAGTTTAAATTAATAAGAAATTTGGTTTTTCTCCCTCTATTTCAGAATAGGGGAAGAACCTTTCAGTACCCACAATCGTTGGAACCCTTCAGTAGACAATTCAGCTCATGCCTGTTCAGCATGATGTGGCTATTTTAGGAAGCCCAACAAGATGGGGTAGCAAAGGAATACTCATCTAGTCACTGGCCTCAGAGAAGAGGGACCATTAGCTTCTCAAGTGTCCAGTGGATGACTTGGGGTTCACAGAGGCAGACCCATAATATCAGGGGAGGCCCTGAGAGGACAGACAGATAACCCAACCTTCTGCTCACTCCTGTAGATGAGTGGATGCTGCCTTCTGAAGGAGGATGGGGGGGGGCACGTCTGCATAGCTTCCCTGACTCTCCCCAGCACACGATACACCATTGTTGCTTTCCTTGTCTGCTTCCTCTCTTAGATCCTACACTCTTTGAAGGGAAGAGAAGATGTCATTCCTAGCACAGGCTTGGTATGCAGTAGGTACCCAATACACGTTTGAGGATATGAATGTGATTCCAGAAGGAGGTGCCTTCGGTCTCCTCATGAGAAGAAAACCCAGGGCAGCTGGACTGGAACCAGCTGTGAGGCAGCAATGAGCAAGTGAGAGACGCTGGCCGAGGGGCTCAGAACAAAATGTGCTAGTCAATGAACAAAAGTCATGGTAGGCCCCTAAGGAGCTCAAGGCCCTGAACTTGGTACTGGGAGAAGACAGAGAAGGAGAGAGTCAATCCTGGCCTTCAGGGAGTTTCTTGAGGAAAGGAACCCTGTATACCTGAGGGGGTCAAACCTGTCCAAGGTGAGTTCATGGGCATCTCTGTGAGGTTGGGTGACACCTAACATCTTGGGAGCAGGACAAGGATTCTGCCCAGGTTTCTAGCTCCTTCGCCAGGGCTGGCCACTTCCCTCCTCTCTGGGCCAGGCAGAAGTGCCAAAGAGGGCTGGCAGGGACCCCTCCAACTGAGGAGACTTTTCAAACATGTGGGATTGTCATGGGGCCCTCCAGGGGTAGCAGAGGTAGCTGGAGGGGAGAAGGGAGGAGAGGGGAAACCAGGAGCGGGCAAAGATAAGTTATATGTGGGGCAACGCACCGAGGGTCTGGATGGTGCCACGGGTTAGGTAGGAGAGCAAGGTGGGCCAACGGCTGGAGAGGCAGCTTGGGGCTTGGGAGCCCAGAGCCTTGAGTGTCCCGCTAAGAATATGGCACTTCACAAACCAGTTTCTTCATACAGTTCGGGGGACGAGGGAGTTAACATTTATTTGTGTCATTATTTAATTAATGCCTGTCTCTCACAGTGCAAGCCCCATGGGGGTGGGGTGGGGGGCTGTGCCTGGAGAAGTGCCAGGTATGGAGCAGGCACTCTGTAAGTGTTCATCTAATAATGATGTGCTTTTCAGTTTGTTTTTCGTGTTAGATTCCAAGGCAGCCTCAGGAGCCAGGCAGGCATAGCCAGGCTGTGCCAAGCCTTGCAGCAAGCCCTCCTCCAGTCCTCAGTAGCTCATTTGAAGCAAGATAACTAAAAAACAGAATAAGTTTGGCACCCATGGTAGCAGTGTCTTCTAAGACCCTCGTGGCCCAGTCATTGTGGGCACTGCTGGTGGCCAGCACCCAGAGGTCTGCACAGGGAAGGGCCAGGCCATGCTTCTCTAGGTCAATCTGTCTCTCCTGCTGGTTGGACCAGGACATTTGCCCACTTTGACACCTTTGTCTAAGTTTAGCACCCAATTCCCAAACAGGACCTCTCCTTTCCTGTTGCCTGAGGCCCCAGGAGAATGACTCTCCACCCCCTGCTCTACCCCTACAGGCCCAGTGTGCTCACCCTCTCAGGCTGGCAGACGCCCTGCCCCTGCTGGAAGGTCACCCCTAACCACGCCAGCTCCCTCCAGCTCCCTGGATTTTCCAGATCTGGACTCAGAGTGGCCAAATGAGTTGAAAAGAAAAAAATATATATCCTTCTTCCATGCCCAGACTCCTCACACTTGAGCTGGGGAAGTGCCAACAAAAACAGCATGATGTCATCCCCACCCCACCCCCCCACTGATCCTGTTAATTCCTTTTCTGCCAAATATCAAGTCTTGGTTTTTATTTAAAAGTGATTTTACTGTCAGAGGCTGGTTAGAAGTCTCTGAGGGCTATGTTGGGAAACCTGGTGGTGTCTTTGATGTGTAGAGTGCTGCAGAGACCTCAGCCCCCTGAGCCCCAACAAGGAAAGAAATAGGATTTGCAGAGGGCTGGGAAGCCGGAGGAATGCTGTGTCAGACAGTGTGCTTCACCAATGGCATCTGGTTTTGCATTTCGCAACCAGCTCACCTCTGCAAGGCAGCCTATGAGAAAGGCTTTCTCAGCCTCTAAGGGGCCTGTGAGAGCACCACAGTCCTGCTCTGGACCACCTTTCCTGCCCCCATCATCATGAAGGAACAATCTCCCCTCTGTTGGGGTGCCCTGCCCACACTCACACCCCTATCACCAGGCATCCAAATCCCAACCCATTCCAGGAGGGCTGCCTTCAAGAGGTGAGGTGGACTTGAGGCCAGGAGGCCCAGGTTTGAGGCTCAGCTTTGGGCAACTCTGGAAAAGCCACTTCACCTCTCTAGGCTTAGTACCTCATCTGTACAACAAAAATACGAATACCTGCCCTGCACCACATATGACCACCCAAATGTCCAAATGAAATCATGTAGCTTCCAGAGCTCTACAAACTATGAAGAGCCTTGTACTAAGGCCAAGCATCATGGTGAGTTGGGTAAAGTGCCAAGAAGGGCTGGAGCAGCGAAGGAGCTGGAGGTGTGTGCAAGGGGGTGATTCCAGTGAAGGACCGTGGAATCTAGGACAGAAAGAAAGGGAAATGAAGCCAGGAGGACACTGATGGGTAGAGAAAGAACTGGGTCCAGTAGGTCTGGGTTCACGATGAGGACAAAGAATTGTTGTAGGAAGGCCAGAGGAAGCTGGAAGGACAGGAAATGATGGCCAGAGAGTGAGATGCTGAGTCTGGGATTTGGGAGGTTATGCCCTTTTGGTGTTGGGAAGGGAGTGGGCAGCTGAGATATGAAAGTGTTCTTGGCAACAAGGTCCAGATTGGGATCCTAGAAAAAATCATCCTCAGGGATGATGAAGGCCCAGGAATGATGAGGGAGTTGGGGTGGAAGGGGCGTCTAGCAGTCCAGGAGCCAAGGTGGTTGGTTATTGGGTAGGTTGACCAGGAGAACTGGAGAACATCAGGGAAGGGGAGGAAGCTGAATGGTGTGAGTCTAAAGGAGCAGGGGCTTTCGCAAGATGAAGGGGAGCATAGGAGTGGCTTGGGGAACCAGGAAGATTTCAGACTGACACCCCGACTCTGAGGAAGGTGTAGGGTAATAGCAGCCCCCACCTGAGAGGACAACAGGCTGAGAGAAGGGAATGTTCCAGAAAAAAAGGCAAGGGGTACAGAGGATTTCCTGTCATGGAGCAATGAGAAGATGAGGGGGAACAAGCCAGGGACCCAGTCCAGTGAGATGAATAGAGTGGTGTGGGGATGGAGTCTGGGGGCCAGTGGGTACAGGAAGAGGCCTAGGCTCCTGGCTGAGGCTGAGGGGAATGGGGATGGATAGGATGGATGTGATCCCTATGGTCACAGGGCGGGGCGGGGGGGTGGTGAGGACCTGAAGCTGAGGGCTTCCCACAGTGGCTTGGCCACAGCATGGGTCTGGGCAGATCAGCCTTGACTGAACAGTTACCCAAGGGCACGTCCATGGACCGCGCACGGTGGGTGGGGGGTCTTCAGACAACTGCTCCAGTGGTTTGACGATGGCCCCACAGCCTGGAGGGGTGGCCCGACCGGGGACTAGGTGAGTTCTGAGGTTCAGCCCGCCTCTGCCACTCGGTGACTCATGCTTCATGAGTTATCCCAAGGACGGGCCCCAACTCTGGACTTGAGACTGTTGTCATTGCTCAGTTTCTAATTTCAGCTAGTGCAAGTGCCTTGACCCCAAAATGCTGAGAAAGGAAGTGGGTATCCCTGCCTTCCCCAGAGGACTGAGCATAGCCGCCCAAAGCCCATCCCACAGGGAATCAGGAGGGGTCTGGACTGATGGAGAGGAGGGAACATACAGAAGCCCCTCGTTCACAGGGCTCACAGGGGACTGTGGAATCAGAGATCTTAAAGCTAACGGTGATAATGCTATTTCTGCTGCAAATAATGGCCACTACTACTTATTGGGCACCTTCTGTATGCTAGGCATATTACATGGCCTGGCTCATTTATTCCTCATCCCAGCTTAGGGAGGTGGTATTCTCATCCTTGCTCTTACAGATGAGAAAATGGAGGTCCACAGAGATGTGGCACTGGCTAAGTGGTGGGGACTTAACCCCCACACCACATTGACCTGACTGCAAAAGACTTTCTTATCCAGGGATGAGAAAATTGCAGCTCCATCATGGGACGTGGCCCATCCTAGGACACTCAGAAGGCCAGGGGCAGAGCAGGACTGACGCTCAGGTCTCCTGGCTGCCATTCCACAGTTCTCTCCATCCCACCGTGCAGAGACCACTTAGAGTATCCATCTTTTTCCCTTGCCAAAGGACATTTTCCACCATGCACAAGTACTCTTATGTGAGGTGAGATGTGTGGTATCCAGCCTCCAAGAGAGCTCACAATGAATCTCGCCTTTAGGTATTCACCCTGTGTGTAGTCCCTCCCTGCCTACTGGGTAGCTAATAGGATGTTATAGAAATGACTGTGTGCTTTCTCTCAGGGAAGCCAGCCACCATGTTGTGGGGACGCTCAAGCAACCTACGGAGAGGCCCATGTGGGGTAGAAGTGAAGGCACGTGTCAACAACCAGCCCTGACTTGGTAGCCATGTGAGTGAGCCACCTTGAAACCACATCATCATCCAGACCCAGCCAAGCCTTCAGGTACTGCAGCCCCAACATCTTGACCTCATGGAAGACCCTAAGCCAGAACCCATGTCTGGTATTTTCACCGTAAGCATCTTCACTGCAAGCATGTTTGCCGCATAACTAATTAGCCGTAAGGCAATTTTAACATAAAAGATAAAAACACAAAAAACAAGGGAGGGACATTCATTAAAAAGGACATAATGAAACATGAAAAGTGAATGACAAGATTTTTAAAACTTCAGTGTGAAATGCAAAATATTTGAATACATCTAAAATGTGTATAGATTCACAGCAATTCTGTACCCAAAAAAAAGGTTTTATATTGTGGATTTTATCTAAGCACTTGTCTTCATTGTCTTTCATTAAAAGAGATATCATACATCTTGTTTTCTTGTTGATTCATCTCCTTGTTCAGCACACACTCTTTTTTTTTTTTTTTTTTCTAAGATTTCTGTCTTCATTAAGAGAGGTATCAGTTTCCAAATACTAGGATGTATATTTGTCCCTGAGCTTTGAGCTGCTTCGTGAAAGCCTCCCACTCTGGTGAGCTTGTCTGTTCACGTCTGTCACATGTTTATTGACAGACATCCTAAAGTTCCATGGGAAATGTAGGTTCAAAGTTCTGGGCCACTGTATAAACCATGATGAGGGCTGAGATTTACATAATATAAAAACAGGACTACTGTCGTCATTGGGGAAATGAAACCAACTGTCCACCAGTGATGAAACCAACAAACTGTCAAAACAAACTGTCAACCAGTTTTTTTTTTCTTCTACAGCAAAGTTGCCTTACCACCAACGAGCTGGAAGGCGAAAATGCTTGTGGCTTACAGAGAAATTGCCTAGAACTGCCCGAACAACCACGCTAAGCCATTCCTAGATTCCTGCCCTACAGAAACTGTGAGAGATAATAATTGTTTACTGCTTTGAGGCATCACACTTTGGGGTAATTGTTAAACAGCAACAGGTAACTAACACAGGTGGGCAGACCTTTATTGGCTCACGTGTCAGGATTTGGTGAGATTCTCCTTGACATTTCTACTCTCTGTGTTGCAAAGTCCTTCATCTTGAGAGAGGTAGACAGAAGCCCTGGTGCCTCCCTGTCCTCTGTAGAGCTGGGAACAGAGACTGGACAACCATGTCTGCCTCTCTGGCTCTCAGCTGTGCCAGCCAACAATGCTTTGACCATTTCTACCAGGGGTCAGCAAAGCGTTCCATAAAAGGCCAGAGAGAAAGTATTTTAGGGCTTGCAGGCCACACAGGATATTTGCTACAACTGCTCAACTCTGCCATCGTAGCACAAAAACAGCATTCAACAATATACACAAGCAATTGGGTATTTTCTAATAAAGCTTTATTTATAAAAACTGGTGAGTGATCCATGGGCCATGGTGTGCCAATCCCTAGTTTACACAGAGGGAACAATACACGAAGGTCTTTGGTCAGGCAGGCTTATGGGGCTGGAAGGACACTACCCACAGAGGGAAGGCCATTCCTCAACTGCCTTACCCTGGGCCCCACGGATGCCTTACCCTTGTCCCAGGAGGCCACGTACATTTGGCATCTCTTACAAACACAACTACCTATGAAAAACACGGGAGCTCTCAGTTTGCTGAGAATCTGGGAACTTGTCACGGCTATTACTGAGTAAGTGTCCATACCTGCTGGTAGGTCCATTTCAGCCCCGATAAAGATTGGTTATTGCTTTCATACATATCACCTTCTTTCTTTCTCCCCTCTAATTATTGTTGTGTAGCAAATTACCCCCAACTCAATGGCTCACTCATGTAGCTAGCATGAGGCCGCTTGAATGTCCTCACAACATGGCAACTGGCTCACTCCACAGCCACCTATCCTGGAGACCAAGGAAGAAGCTGTAGTACCTCCATGACCACGCTCTGGAAGTCACACCTTGTCATATCTACTGATTCTATTGCTCCCACAGGTCAGCCCTGATTCAATGGGGGAAGAACTATAAAAGAGTAAGAATACCAGGAGGCAAGGATCGTCGGGGGCCATCTTGGAGGCTGGGTAGAGTGAGTGGGTCCTGAGGTTAACGCCACACTGGGGGTGGTCACTACAAAAGCTCACCCACTTAAGTTTGGTTGTTGCGTGAGGGGGGGCAGAGAGAAGGGACATGATCACCTGTTGAAATATGTGTAAGTGACTTGTATTTTTAGGCCCTGTCTTGAGGCACCAAGTTTCAGGTACCAGTGGTTGTGGGTTTTAGCTACATTTGACCACACATTTTCCTTGGGGTTCCAATACCACCATCCTTGATGATCTGCCATTTCTAGGAATCTGCAGTAAATGTTTATCTTTCTGTTTTGGCTTTCCAGCATCCAAATACTTTCCTAGAGAAATTTCCCATGTGGGAGTCTTCATAGGGTCAGGTTCCTGCCTGGCTCTTCAGCCTTTCTGTCGGTACCTGATTTACCCTATGACTCTCCACTAAACCTCTTTGCTGTTTGTTTGTTTATTTATTTTTTATTATGTTATGTTAGTCACCATACAGTACATCATTAGTTTTTGATGTAGTGTTCCATGATTCATTGTTTGCATATAACACCCAGTGCTCCGTGCAGTACGTGCCCTACTTAGTACCCATCACCGGGCTCACCCATCCCCCCACCCCCACCTCTCTTAAACCCATAGTCTCTCATGTTTCGTCTCCCCCTCTGACTTCTCCCCCTTCATTTTTCCCTTCCTTCTCCTAATGTCCTCCATGCTATTCTTTACGATCCACAAATAAGTGAAACCATATGATAATTGTCTTTCTCTATTTGACTTATTTCACTTAGCGTAATCTCCTCCAGTTCCATCCATGTTGATGTGAGTGTTGGGTATTCATCCTTTCTGATGGCTGAGTAATATTCCATTGTATGTATGGACCACATCTTCTTTATCCATTCGTCTGTTGAAGGGCATCTCAGCTCCTTCCACAGTTTGGCCATTGTAGACATTGCTGCTATGAACATTGGGGTGCGTGTACCCCTTCTTTTCACTACATCTGTATCTTTGGGGTAAATACCCAGGAGTGAAATTGCTGGGTCATAGGGTAGCTCTATTTTTAACTTTTTGAGGAACCTCCACACTGTTTTCCAGAGTGGCTGTACCAACTTGCATTCCCACCAACAGAGTAAGAGGGTTCCCCTTCCTCCACATCCTCTCCAACATTTGTTGTTTCTTGCCTTGTCAATTTTTGCCATTCTAACTGGTGTAAGGTGGTATCTCAATGTGGTTTTGATTTGAATTTCCCTGACGGCTAATGATGTTGAGCATTTTTTCATGTGTCTGTTAGCCATTCACATGTCTTCTTTGGAGAAGTGTCTGTTCATGTCTTCTGCCCATTTTTTTGACTTGATTATTTGTTTTTTGGGTGTTGAGTTTGAACTACACTCAGAGGAAGCTCACTTGGGGCCAAAGCCACTACATCTCTGCTGCTGTTGTGGAAACAGTTGCCAAGGTAGAACATCCACTTCAGAGTCGGACAGACCTAGGTTCCAGCCCCAGCCCTGCCGCTTTCTGCAGTAAGTTAATTTCCAACAAATTATTTAACATCTCCGAACTGGAGTTGCTTCTCCTGTAAGATGAAGAAGTTAACTTTTATCTTGCAAGACTGCTATGAGGATCAGCACATAGCACTGTGCCTGACACCTAGCTGGTACTTAATGACTGCTCTTATATGACAAATGGCAATGCTAATGATGACGACAATGGTGGACATGGGTGGTGGTCCCTCCTTATGTGGCCCCTTTCAGGGTTTTGTGAAGTGGCAAAGTTACTCCCATCTGATGACAGGTTTTTCAGGCGACCTTGAATGGCTTGGTCTCTCAGTAATAATTGCTCTTTAGAACTCTCAAAGCTGGCCCTACTTGTGAAGTTGAATAGACTCGTCTAACAAGGAACTTGCTAAAGCACTCCACCCACCCACCCAGAGATTAATCCAGAGCATGATCAAGAGACAACCTCCCCCAACCCCCAATCTGCAATGCTTTGCAAATGAGGCTCTTTGTGGCCTGTCCTGAGATCCTAGAGCATCCAAGATGGGCTACTTCACACTCTATTGTGGTCCTTACAGTGTGGTCCTAGGTCAACCAGAACTTTGGCCTGGGCCCCCGGCCAGCTGTATAACCTTGTGGCTGCTAGAGATGCATATTAGATAGAAAGCCACATTCTGAGATGCTCTGCATCTTTGGGCGAAGGGGAGCCATACGTGCTGTGTCACCTTTCCCAAGGATTATCCCAAGCCTGGGGTGTTCATGAGAAGCGATTTGCAGGTCTCATCCCAGGCCGCTCTAAGAATTAACAATCTCATAGCAGTCTGAGCAAGAATCTGACACCTCTCCTCTGCCTCTACCCCAAGTCCTGGTGATTGGGTGGTGCCACCTACGCTGGCTATGTGGGCACCAAAGCTAAATGGGCAACTGTAAGGTCAGGGAATCATCCTAACGTGGCAAGAAACCTCACTTGTTCTCAGACTCCCTCCTAGAACATCCCAGTCAACTCTATGGGGCCTCTCCTTTGCCCTCCAAAGCATTAATTTGACACTTAGGACATACATTTACTACATTAACAGCTGACTAGTACCCCATTTTCTTTCCCCAGAGTATAAGTTGCTGGGAACAGAGAGCCTTCTTACACTCTTCCTGTCCCCTGCACAACCGCATAGCACCTGGAGATGAATCAGAGCTTAGAAATATTTCAGTGGCTGCTCCATTGAGGGCATAGAGCTCAGGCTGCAGACCCTGCCGCCCACGGCCCCAAAGGGCAAATACTGTGGTGAGTGGAATGATGGGAAGCCAAGACCTCTCTCAGGGCAAGTCAGCTGACAGGAATACGCCAGCCCACCGTGGCCTGTGCGTTTTTCCAGGTTTCAGAGACAGGACGTATCCTGTGCCTGACCAGCAGGACGCGACCATCCCTGAAACAGCTGAGCCCCAACAAGTGTGCTGCTCCAAAAGTTGGTGCTAGCCCGCCTGCGACGTCAGGCCTGCCGGAGCGAGGTCTCAGGTTACACCCCCTCTCCAGCTCCTCAGCTTTGGATGGGAGCTGCCTTAGGACAGGGCCATCATCACCACCCCATTAGTGCAGGAAATATTTGCCAGAGAGCGTCACCGTCCAGGAGGAGAATGACAACTGAAGATCTACATTTCATTTGTTCCAGTACTGTTTTAGCTTAGATAGATTCCTTAATCCTCCCTCCTTCCCAGTCGGCTCAAAGACCTGCAGACTTTCCACACACTCCATGTCCCTTTTAAGATTAGAAATTGACCCAACAATAATGTCTCCTTGCAATATCCTTGCAAACGCGTGCCCCAGTATGCACCGCCTGGTGTGTTTGCAGGTCAGCACTGGGAGGCAGGACAAGGAGATGGTTTGGTTTGGATTAAGGGTGGGAATAGCTGCAACAGCTAACATTGTACTAAATATTTGACAAATACCGTAGCCTTAGAACCGCCATAGGAGGTGGGAATGCCACTTAGCCCCATTTTTAGATGACTAAACAGCAG
The DNA here is from genome assembly GCF_003265705.2 of Callorhinus ursinus. NCBI lineage: Eukaryota > Metazoa > Chordata > Mammalia > Carnivora > Otariidae > Callorhinus > Callorhinus ursinus. The sequence goes on from NW_027397087.1 coordinate 28,235,909, forward strand.
CTTAGGGGCATTAAGAAACTTCTGAAGTCACCCAACTGGGAAGTGGTGAGACCAGAATTCAGATTCAAGTATGTCTGGCACCAAAGCACAAGCCCTTGACACTCACAGTCCACTTCCGTCCATATCATATGCCTATGATATACGGGTGGCTACGCCACGCGCAGGAAACATGGGGACGATCAAGATACCAACTTGACCCCCACATTTTCAACCTAGCCAGGAAAACAAATTTTAACATATTTTTAAATTCTTTATTACAATGTGATATTTGTAATAATACACAAATACATATAGGAGTGGTTCAAAGGCTGGTAATTCATCCTGTCTATAAGGGAAGAGGAGAGATTAGGGAAAGCTTCACCAAAGGACATTCCAAAAAGTGGAACTTTCTTTATCTATGGTTCAGCTTCCTTTCTACTTTGAACGTGTAATCTTTAGCCAGCATTCGTCCACACCGGCATCCCTCAACTGCACCATCCATCATCTGGGCAAGACCCAGGCAAAAGGGGCCCCTTCTCTGAGCCCTTGCTTTCCTGGGTCTCATATATCACTGACGCAGAATATGTTCATGTCTGAAAGAACACAAGAGTGCTTCTGTCACTCAGGATCCCGAGCTCTGCATGGCCATAGCACAGCCCATAACCCAAAACATCCACTCTCATGAGTAACGCCATTCAAGCCTCAGGGAAACACTTCTCCACATCTTTTGCCTTGGGTCTAAGAATCAAAAGGAAAATGTGCCCAAATGCCAGGGTTTGTGACTTGTGCTGAGCCCAGCATTGGAGATGGACTCCTCCCTTCAGAGGGTGGGCAAGGTTTGAGCAGTGGATGCATAGATAAGAGTAAAGGCAAATTAATTATTATATTCTTCCTCTCTGATATGAACACAACAGATTCGTGCACAGTGAAATATCTTTTCCTAGTAGTGCTATTTCTTCTATATTCTAAAGTGTGGTTCTAAAGACACTCAAAAGTTAATGGCGTATTCACAACAGTTACGCATGATGGCTGGAGAGAATTTTGCATTAGTGAACAAATCATACTTCAAATTTGTATATTTGCAGACCCACCCATAACATACTGGAAGCCTGATACTAATTCTTCATGTTGACCACAGGCAGACACTGAAAGCTAAAATTATAAATAGTTTTATTTTTACAAAAGTACTTTTAAAGATTTAACTATGTTTTCAAAAGGTTATATAACAATTTTTATCTAAATGTTGATTTTTCTAAGTTGATATGAATTTATTATCAGTTATACTTTGTCTTTTAATTTCAATAGATTGTTTTGCACATTTATTTGCATAAATATTTAGTCACTTGAAAACATTAGATGGGTTCACTCCCCATTCCAGTGCTCACTGTCTTATCTCCCATGGAATCCTTCCTGGGCCAGCAAACAGTGAGTTGGCCAGTGTGGTCTCATCATCAGCCCTGGTTCAGCAGGAAGCATGTAAAAGGTTCCCTGGCTAAGGCAGGAGAGGTTTCAGTTGCAAGCTTAGTTTGGTTGCTGCTATATATACTACTCAGTTTCTCACTCTGTCTTGCTTTGACCTTGAACTTCTAACTGTCTCCTGGTACCTAATTATTCACCTGGCTTCCTGGTCTACCTCTACTGATAGCTTCAGCCACTGTCCTCCTGAGCTAGGTCCTCATCAATCTGCTTTGGTGATCACAATCCCTGCTCCCTTCCCAGCAAGTACCCCCTGACATCCATTGGCCTGACCTGATGCAGTTCACTGATACTAACACATCCTTTAAAGATAAGGTCTCTTTTTCTCCCCCAAGAATATTCGGAGAATGGGCTTCTTCATCACTCATTTCATGTAAATCATTTTACAAACTATCCTGATTCTTGTCTCACCTTGCCCCCCTTTCAGGGTGAGTCATATAAATCACTGAACCTAGAAAGGAGAGCAGCCCGTTCATCACACTCTTTTTATAATTGGGGAAACTGAGGTACAAAGACAGGAAATGACTTGCCCATGATCACACATCAAGAAACTGAGACTAGCAGTTCTCCAGTCTCCTTGCCTGGCATCCATTCTCTTGTTCCACGCCACATTTTTGGGTAAGTGTGTGGCATTCCAACAGCACCCCCACCCCACCCCAGTAAGTCTCCCTGTGACATCCCAAAGGATAGTTATTGTGAATTGTGGGAGCCAGGAATTTGATGGTGAGTGCGTGAAGGAAAAGCAAGAGAGGTCATTTCGTAAATGACATAATGGCAGTCTCCAAAGTTGAGCTGCAGGTATTCTGCCACCCTGAGAGTCTGCATGCCTGCCTGGAGACTAAACATTTTCACAGTTCCTTTGGCCCAAGGGTTATTTTCTTGTTGGAAAAAAATGGAAAATCCTCCTTACAGATGGCAAGAAAAATAACTTCAGCTGAACTAATCCAGAGACAAAGATTCTTCTGAAACTGGAGAAGGATAGGGGAGTGAGGAGGAGCAAATATTTACTTTAACTACAGACAGAATGTTTCCTCTGGGTTTCTTTTTATTTGCTCATGCCCAGGAACCCCCAACTAGCTCATTAGAAAGAAGATGGGTCGCATAGGTCATAGGAAGAGCTGGGTGGTTCTAAGCCTGCAGGAGCCCAGGCTCACAGGGGTTCCTTGCCTGGCCAAGACTGTTAGGAGCTGCACCACATAGACCTTGGCTGAGAAGAAGACTATCTTTCAGGGGAAACCTCCCTTCACCCAGACGAGCCCCTCCCTAAAGATGGGATTGTCACCAGTCTAAGACCCTATTTGTTACTTATCTTCAAAAATGTACTTCTTAACAAAAAAACTGCCTTTGACACTGAAAAATTCAGTTGTTACAAGGTACTGCTTGATATCAGAATAATTTATGTCCATTTCATTGAATTCATAATCTATTAATTTCTTATCTGATTTTCTCTCAGTTATTTAGCTAAAGAAAAACTAGTTTCTTTAAGGAAAAAAATCCCAGTTTTAGTATCTATATTTTAAATATCACATCTATGAGACAGACCTGAAAAGAAAAAATGTAACTGTTGGGAAACACTGAAAATATCAATAACTTCAGGTATCATGGAAGAGAGATTTCTCCCGTGAGATGGAGGAAATCTGCGGCACCTGGCACCTGTTCTGAGAGCCCTTAATGCTTTTACCGCACATCTGTAGCTGCATTGTCGTGTGACTGAGAATGTTAAGAGGGGGTGACCATCTTCTAGAACTTGTGTCACAAAGAGACAGTTTTCACTTGCCAAAATGTTTGGAAATGACCCGGAAGCGTCCATGCAAGTGACCGGCCTAAGTGTCACCAGCTTCACAGTAAATCCACCCTGTCAACCAGAAAAGGGGGTTGGCCCAGCCTCCCAAGGGTCATTTCACCTCTACCTCAAGATACCTACCTCACAGCCCATGCGCCTGGGCAAAGCCTGGTAAACAGGGGTCACATCCTGATTGTGTATATGAGTGGAGCATGGGGGGAAGAGCAACAGACTCAGGACCATGTCCCATCTGATTGGATGATACTTTATATATCTGAAATAAAAGTGTATTAACAATACCATTAATACTTCTATAAAATAGTATTAATAATACTAGCCTTACCTGTCTCTCAGTGGTGAGGATCAAATTGTGTAAGATCTGGAAAAGTACTTTATAAACTACAAAGCACTTCCTGAAAGCGTATATATTGTTCATGCAATCATGTGTTCACTAAATGTTTATTGAGTATCTCCTATAAGCTAGGCTCTACTCCAGCACCAGAGATAAAGCATTTAACAAATATTATTATCTTTTTAATATATAAAATTGATTCTCTTTCTGGTCTTTAAGCTGAATGGTTTTTTGATGTGATGATCAGTCTCCAAAATGGCCCCCAATGATCCTTGCCTCTGTTATGGGATGTTGTCCCAACCACATTGAATCTGACCTATGTGACCAATGGAATATGGTAGAAGTGACAGTCTGTGACTTCCGAGGTTAGGTCATAAAATAAACTACTGCTTCCTCCTTGGTCTCTTAGATGACTTGCTTTGGAGGAAGCCAGCCACCATGTCATACAGACATTTATGGAGCCATGGAGAGGCTTGTGGGAATAAATGTGGTGTTCTCTTAGAATCTAGCACCAAAATTTGGAAGTAAATTTTTAGCACCAGACAAGCCTTCAGATAACTGCAGTCCAATTGACATCTTAGCTACAAGCTGATGAGATCTTAGCTACAAGCTGATGAGTTAGCAAACCACAGTTACCCAGCTAGACCACTTCTTAATATCTGACCCTTAGAAACTGTGACAGATAAGCCATTATATTCTTGTTTTAAGCCATTATATTTTGAGGTAATTGTTATGCAGCACCATCTAATACATTCATCAAATAATTCTTCTAAAAGGGTAAACGAAGAGAATTCCACATTTGATCTTGTATCACTACAAACTGGTATTTGTTGCCTTGCAATTGTCATTTGTTTGAGGAAACTTGTTCACATAGCACCACCCATGTAGCCTGAGCCTGTGTTGCATAAAGAATTATTTGTTGGCTGCTGAATTACTGATTTTAGAACTGCTGAGCACAACTATGGCTTATAGGGCAGGGGATAGATCACACAAGAGAGATGGTTGGCCAAGACAGGTCCACCAAGGCAGGGAAGGTGTTCAGGATAGTCTTGGTGATAAGTAATCCTGGAAGTCCAGAGAGGTGGGCTGGCCTAAGGGTAGTTTGAGGGTAACCAGAGGACATCCTGGTGGCTCATCAGAACACAACACTCAGGCAGATCCAGGCTGGAGAGTCTGGATTAAAGGGAGGAAAGTATTGGGCAAGTATAATTTGAAGGAAGAGCAAAGGACAGGTACAAAGACTCCAGGCCAAGACTTCAGACCAAGACTTTGAGGTGGGGTATGGGAGGCTAGATAGAGGAACCCAGTCAGAGACTTAGGGAATGAAGGTAGAAATGGTAAGCCAGTCAGAAGCCCACACCTGGAGCTCAAGTCCAGGTAGAGCTGACGAGTGTGGCAAGGTTACAAAAGGAACAGCTGCCAAGCTGACACAGTACCGATCCACAGAACTACAGCTCCAGATCCCTGCCCTTCTCCCTATCTAAGATCTATCTTGATCCCAGAACGTAGTACAGTGTTCAGAGGAGACGGTTAAAGAGGCTCCTGTCAGGTGAAGTGAAGAGAGAAGAGTAGGCAGACATCAGATTCATCTGCAGTTTGGGAGAGGGCTCTGACTGATGTATATTCCTAGATCTCTTTCCTCAGAGTAGAGACAGTCAAGGAGACATAAAGCAAACCATGAGTTGAAATGTTTATTTCAACCTCTGATCCTCCATCAAAACTGTTTGGGTTTTGTTGTTGTTATTATTGTTACTGGTTGGTGGACAAGTGGATTCTTAGGCTTTCTCTGTGTTTCCTTCTCCCTGGTCACTTTGGGATGGAGGGTCAGGTAGATAGATGGATTCAAACATTTAGAGAGCAGAGTGTAGGCAGCAAGCTGGCTAAGAAAAGCACGTAGGCATGAAGGTGAGTTCCATAGATTCTCAAGGGACTAGAGTGAATGTTCAGCTTCTGGCCCCTGAGGATCTGCACTCTCTTCTGGGGAATGAACCAGCTACTGAGTGTCATGGGCACCCTAGCACACCATCTCCCTTCACAGATCTGGTCCTGACTTGAGCCCAGCTTCTTCTCCTAACTCTCCCTCACCTGTCTGCTCCTTCTCCTCTTCTACCTTTTGGATTTAACCTCAGCCACCTTTTGGATTTAACACCTGTTATGGTACCCTTGGTTTTGGCTTTGACTTCCTCCCGCTATGATTCCTCATCCTCAACCTGACAAAGCATCCTTGAGCTGCTGCCCTAAGGAACACCCTTCCCCCCTCACCTGGCACTTGGACCTTCTTAGCCAGACCATCTTGCCTTCCCGCTAGTAGAGCTCCCACCGTATTCACTTTGCTTATTTCATCCTCTGATCCTCCATCAAAACCGGCTCCTAAGTCTGAATTCACCATGATTTGGGATAGGGGGCTATAACACAGTCCTTCCATATCAAAATCAAAGGGGAAGCTGTCTCTCTTTAACCATACCTTCACAGTTTTCCCTTTTGTAGACCCTGGACTTCTGGAGCAATAGACAATGTCCCCAAAACAATGAAAATCTAGTGATGACACCAGATTGTGAGACTCTGGTGGGGAACCAAGGCAGGAAACTTCACTGACAAAAGAAGGACTGAGTGCAGGAGCTCTGGAGATAGGCAAATGGAAACAAAATGCGGAGTAGTCAAAGTAAGGTCCTCACTTCCCCAAATATCCTTGCTTTCTCTTAACGCTGGATACTCTAACCACAAATATCACAATGTGAGATGACAAGCTCAAATCCAAATTCCCTCCTAACACTGCAGAGACTACCTGTGGTTTTGTAGCATCTCCTAGTTTTTCAAATATATCAAAGACACAAATTTTCCAGGCACTAATCCCAAAAGTAAACTCTCCAAAAAAAAGTTTATCACCCAAAGATTATGCAGATTGATGCTGAGCTCTTCCATGTCAACCTCTGCCGTCTCTCACCCTCAACACACAATGTTCAGGTCCAGGAGAGTTTTTCTATAGCAATTTCTCTACACAACGTTCACCATTGTTAGCTTAACTGACATGAATTTTTGTTCCTTGCTTGAGCTATAAGAGTTGTTACTACTGAAATGTTTCTGAATTCCATCAAATCAGGTTCCAATTCCCGATTAAGCCAACCTCAGTGCCAAGTCCCATGTCGGTCATATTTTGTGGCTCCCTTGCCCCTTCCCCAGGGCTTTCATGACCCATGAGAAAATAGAAGCAAGTCCTCTAGTTGAGGTCTAGCATGGTCAGTTAGGATCCCTGGCCCAAGCTTGTAGGATCCATTCAAAGGAGGGCCGTACCACAAACATATCCATGACCACCATGCCAAGCTCAGCCTTGGGACAGAAGCCAAAGCTCCCTAGGTATGGCATTTGCGCCATGGTCCTTAAGCATCCACCAGCCCATTCTGGTTCCTGTCACCCTCAGGAATGAAGGTCTCCCATCCTCTTCGCCACCCAAGCCCCAAGCCTGATCCCGTCTCCTCAAGGACAATCAAGCCTTCCTCCTAGCTGGGTCTATATCTTCCAAAAAAGCCCCAAGGCTTGATGCTTTTCCTCTTGATCTTTCAATCACACACACAAAAAGCTGTCCCTTACCAGCCCTCCACCCCATACCCCAGGACAAGTTGTGCAGGCCTCAAGAACAGGAAGGCTGGTACCCTACACAGTGAGGCTCAGGGGTTGGCGGGATTAACTCTGTTCTGCTGATGAGCCTGTAGCAACAGAAAGGACAAGACCCTCATTTTTCAATAACTTGATGGTTAATTTATCATCACCTTTCATGTTCTTGATTCTAAAATAATCTATCTCTTTAAAGAAGAAGATCCAGTGTAATAGGACTCACCCATGACCAGGCACACAACAGGGGGCTCAATGCAACTTTACCTATGAGGATTGAAAGATTGTGTGAAGTCCACCTTGCTTTTTTCAGCTCGCTGAGACCAGACTCATTCCAATTTCAAGAACGAAGGTAAGACTCCAGAAAAAGTACACCCAGGGACTGGCTTAGTAAATATACCTTACTAAGAATTTGTCTATTTTGTTTGTTGAAACAATTTGTTGTGTGTTTGTCAGGCACTAAGGAAGATTAAAAGAAGATGACATGGCCCCTACCCCCAAAGACTGTGATCTTCTAATTGGGAAGGTATGTACCCATGAGAAGGATGAAGCTTAATAATTGTAGAAAAATAACAATGCAAGTAAGGTCACAAGACAAATTGACACATCTCATTGGTTTCTTGCAGCAATCTTGACTAGTGTGTTATGACCTCCCATTTTGTAGATGAGGAAACTGAGACTCAGAAAAGGGATCCTGTCCTCCCATAAACCACACTTCTGGTGGTGGAAACTAACATGGGACCAGAGAAGCTGTTACAGCCCCCGCCACCCCCACCCCCTGCTAGCTTGCTCCCCATTCGCCCGCCCTGACCTGTAAACGTCCCAGCACATATACATACAACCTGCCTCTACCTTATGGTGCAACTGACTCTGCAACAATCTATAAAAGTTTTATTATTCCTTCTTCTAGAAAGTTGCTGGATCTCCCCAGCACTTGTAAATAATATGGTGCTGCATCCCTGCCCCCAACTTGTCCCTAACTGCAGGCACCCAGAGAAGCTGAAGAAACACGGTCAGGGGATTCTGAGATCACAGACCTCCACCTATAGGTTGATGACACTGCTGAGGTCCAGGAGAGTTTTTCTATAGCAATTTCTCTACACGACGTTCACCATTGTTAGCTTAACTGACATGAATTTTTGTTCCTTGCTTGAGCTATAAGAGTTGTTACTACTGAAATGTTTCTGAATTCCATCAAATCAGGTTCCAGTTCCCGATTAAGCCAACCTCAGTGCCAAGTCCCATGTCGGTCATATTTTGTGGCTCCCTTGCCCCTTCCCCAGGGCTTTCATGACCCATGAGAAAATAGAAGCAAGTCCTCTAGTTGAGGTCTAGCATGGTCAGTTAGGATCCCTGGCCCAAGCTTGTAGGATCCATTCAAAGGAGGGCCGTACCACAAACATATCCATGACCACCATGCCAAGCTCAGCCTTGGGACAGAAGCCATCTGCTACCACTTGTCAGAAAGAATATTCCCATGATTTCTCCTCCTCCCCAGGCTCAAGCTCATGTCCTGCCCACTGACAAGAACTCAGTCTAATGGGTTAGCCTGGTGATGGGTATTAAAGAGGGCACGTTCTGCATGGAGCACTGGGTGTTATGCACAAACAATGAATCATGGAACACTACATCAAAAACTAATGATGTAATATATGGTGATTAACATAACAATAAAAAATTTAAAGGAAAAAAAAAGAACTCAGTCTAGATATTACCTTCCCCTTCGATCCTTCCTCAGTTTCCTCCATCTGTATATGAGCTAACCAGTCTCTGAAACCCCAGAGTTTCACCTGGATCATTTGAAGGCATGCTTCACCATCTGCTGCTTCTTACAGTCATTTGTGGATCTGCCTTAGGGGATTGAAGTCAGAGCTATGAATCTGTGTCCCACCTCTGCCACACATGACCAGTGCACAATCGGGAAACTGAGCTAAAAGAAGTTCATCTGTAAAATGGGGTTTCTTGAGGATGAAATGAGATCATCAGGAGGAAAGCATTTTGTAAATGATAATAGGCTTTACTTGTGTGCTTAACCACTCTCTGCCCCAGCTTGCACATTCATAAAAATGAGGAGTAGGAATAGTGTCTCCCTCTTGGATTTGCAGCAAGGATTAAATGGGCTCACGTCTGTAAAGCAAACTGAGCACAGTTCCCTGCCTCCATCTCTGTTCCACACATGACATGATCAGAGCTGGAACCATAGACCCAGCATAGACCACCTCACTCTGACCACGAGGTTATGCAGGATTCAGGACACCTTTGCAAACATTCCTCCACATGGGTGACTTTTGGCATCTAGGCAGGAATTCCGATGCTCTGCAATAATAATCATCATCATAAATGATGGTCCCTGCATCTAGGAAATTAGTTTTTAGGGGCCAGGTCTGGCTGTGATAGAAGACTCCTCCCCCCACTCCCCCATCTCCACCCCAAACCAAGGAGAGACTGCAGAGCGTGTGTGTCTATAAAACCACAGCTGATTCTCAGAGCAAGATGAAAGGGCCGCCATCCTGAGTGGCTGGCCACCGCATCAGAGCCAGAAAGTCTCCCTCAGGAGTTCGGACAGCCTTGGTCCTCCATGAGTACTGTTATCTCTGAAGTGCTTCAGTTCAAATTTGATAAAGAAAATGAGTAAGTCAGTTTAGACTTTGGGTCAAGGATCTGTATATGAGAAGGAAAAGAAATCAAGACTATCAGAGCTGGAAGGAGCCAGTTTGGACCATGGTCCTTGCTGAGAACCTCCAAGCCAAGCCCCTCCCCCTTCCTCAGCAGCACTCCCTCTTTTCAGGGGAGGGGGTGGCCCCCAGCCCTTTAGCACCCTGTATCCCTAACCCTCTAGCCACCGTTGATATGACCAAGAGTGGGCCAAGCCAGGCCAGTCAGCTACTCGTCCTGGAATTCTGGAGTTGGAAATCAGATACACTGGTAAGTTTCCATGGGGGACCCTCACCAAGGAAGACTCACTTCCATGGATAGAACACAGAGTGGGAGCCAGACAAGAGAGCAGAGTATGGGGAACGTGCACCTCATTCTAGAGAGAAACAACTCGGGGAGGTGGCCCTGTGTGAGGAAGATTGCAAAAATCACGCACCAAAGACACTGAGCTTCTTTTGCTTCATTGCTTTAGTTAATTAACACAGTGTCTTGCATGTAGTTGCTGCTGAATAAAAGTTTGCTGACACTTGAATTAATCATCAAAAACAGGTGGAAATCTACTCACAGTGTAGATTTTGGGGAGAAACAAATAGACACTGAGCTGCTCAAAATCAGGAGCCAGATTTATATGAAGTTCAAAACCGGGAAACAATCAGGATAGTGGTTACCTTTAGAGAGAGAGTATATGGAAGGAGCACAGGGGCTTTTGGAATGTTCTGATTCCCAATCTGGATGCTGGTTACACAGGTCTGTTGAGTTTGTGAGAATTCAGTGAGCTGTATGATTATGATATATGCACATCTCAGTATTATGGTACATGTCAATAAAAAATTTAAAAAAATAAAACAAATAAGGGTCAGGTCTTGACTTGCCCCCAGAGCCTACCTGATACAGTTCTGGCAGAACTTCAAGGAGCCACCTCCCTAGCATTTCATACAAGTGATATCTGGTTAAAATGACTAACCTAAGTGGTCTGGAAGGGCATAGGAATCAGAAGTCCAAGTCACAGAAGAGCAGTCTTGTTCTGAGAAGAGTTTGGGGTGGAGAAGAGATCATTGCTAAAAAGTCAACCCCAAATGGTGTGATAACAGTATGTTTGGGCTAATGTTTTATACACAGACCAACAAACACACATAGGTGTGTGAACATATATGTTCACATGCCTTGGGCCTTTTGATAAATTCAAAATAATTATAAAAGTAGTACTTATTGAATCTTTCTACATGGTAGGCACTTGTGGTTTATATTCATTAAATAGCTCAATTATCACAACAATCTGACGAAGTGAGTATCATTATGTATCCTCATTTTTCAGATGAGGAGACTAAGGCACAGAGAAGTTTTAGTGACTTGATAAATGTCAAAAGCTAATAAATGGCAAAATCAGGTTGGTCATTCCAAATATTTTTAAAAGAATAATTCCTAGCTCCCAAAAAGGTATAAACAGAGGTCTGTACACTTGACTCCTCCATGTAAAATATAAGAAATACTCAGTTTCATTTATCAATGGTTTATACTGAAGGCACATCTGATAGCAAGACCAGTGAGCTTATTTGTTTCAAGGGGTGAATAGGAAATCACTAATTTGCTGGTCACTTTTCCCTGTGTGACAGCTGGAAGGGAAGCAACAGACACAGTAGTTTTGTTCTCACACTTACTCCTCCTAACAATTTTATGAGGCGGGTATTTTTGTCTCTGGTTTGCGGGAGAAACTGAGGCTGGGAGAGATTAAGGATCTTCCTCCCTATTCAGACTCTTACCTGGGTGACTCCAAAGCCCAAGAAGGCATTTTTCCCCCAAACATGGTGGTCTACATCCTTGTGTTGACCTCTTAACTGGACCACCGAGGCTGTTGGGTTGGACAGGAGGGCTTGTGTGTGGCCTGGCCTTGCTCTAGACCAGGTGTGCTCAGTGACTGGGCTCTTCTCGGCTTTATTTGTCTCTAGCAATACCAGGGCACCCAGGCCCACTGGCTCAGCAAGCACCAAGAAGAAATGATCATGCCAAGGAAAAAACCCACCTGACTGAGAAGAGAAGGACATGGGTAACAGCTTCCCCGCTAACCACACACCTGGGAGAAGCATATCCTTCCCAGCCATGAGCTCACCATCCTTTGCTCAGACGTCAAGGCTGACAGAGTCAGGGGAGGTAAAAACAAACTACGGGGAGCTTGACCTTCTCTCTTCTCTTAGCTGAGAAGATACTGGCTGTGGGCTTTCCTGTTGCTGTTAATGATGTGTAACTGCAAGATCTTGGGACTGCACTTTTTTAATGCACATGTGTAACATTCGTTCACTCGATATAAACATACGTTGCAGGCCTATTCCCAGCAAACATTAGGAGGCATAATGCAGTCTAGCAGTCAAGGAAGGGAATTCTGGTGCCTGTCTGAAATGGGTTCAAGTCCTAGCCTTGTTCAGGCCTGGTCTAGGGAGAGTCTGCTGCTATAATTACTTGTCTTATTACTCAGTGGAAGTCCTAAGCTGGGTGCTTGTGGGGAGAGGGATAGTACTTAAGGAGCGTTCCTGCTAGGAGAGGCATTAAGACAAGTACACAAATAGCCCACGATTGTGAAATAGGAAACATGCAGAATATGATGAGTAACCTAATAGGCAATTTAGAATTATAAGCACTGTCTCTTTCCAAAACTGTTCCTTGGGGAGGCCTCATATTTACATATAAAGCATTGTTGCTGCTGGTTAAAGGAGCTTTTTAACATTTATTGATTTATCATTATTATAAAGGTAAAACATACTTGTTTTTTGCTTTTTTTAAGTAATCTCTACCCACAACATGGGGCTCGACTTCACGACCCTGAGATCAAGAGTGACGTGCTCTACCGACTAAGCCAGGCAGGCACCCCCACATTCATTTTTTAAACTTCGGAAAGTACAGAAAGTATTTCAGAAATGTCTCATAATCCCATCATCCAAGAAACTATAGTCAATAGTGTGCATATGTTCTTTTATTTGAATCTTTTCCAGAAGTATTTTTGAGCTCCACGTTTGGCGCCTCTATTCCCTTAGGCTCTGTAGCACATTCTTTTGACTTTGTCTAGTGAGACAGATCTTGACCCTTTGAAGGTAGGTTGCATTTTGGAAACATCCGTAAGTCATCAAGAACCAGGTGCGGCAAATTTGATGTGATCAAGCCGAGGGCATGTTGCCTTGGGTCCAAACACAAGATGATAGAATAATGAAACTAATTTTATTGGGGGGCTTGTAAAATAGTACTAACGGGAGTTCCAGTGAATTGCTTGAAATTTGAGTTTGCCACAAGCAGCGACTTCGAAATAAAAGATCTTGAGGAAGGTCAGAATGCTGGGTTGTTCATTTTTAATTTCTGGTGCCCAGTGTTATGCCTGACAAATAACAGGCACTTAAAAACAGTTGTGTGCCCTGAAGGAGATCGACCACTTTAGTTTTTAATTGATTGTTAATTGCTGTGTGGCCTCGGCTAGCATTCCTTCCTCTAAGACACTCAGGCAATTATAAACCCTCCAGAATTTTCCATAATATACTCAAGAATATATATATTTTGAAAGAACGGTAAAGGGAAAATAAGAGATTGTTAACACTTTAATTATATAATCCATAAAAATATTCCACTTATAAAAATGAAACCTTAAATATATGGCTATACTTTTGACCACCATTTTCAATCCTGTCCCCCCCAACTCCTCAGAGGAAATGAATTCAGTTAACAGATTGATGGGCAACTTTCCAATTATTCTATGTTTGTATATGTCCCCATATATATTATACATATATATTATATAAAGTATACCTATCATTTTTTACTAAATTGTATCACTGTATGTATGATTCACTGCTTACATTTTTCAGCCAAATAACTTAAAACTGACCACTTTACAGGGGACAAAACCCATTTAAATATTTAAGTTCTGGTTCATTTCCTTTGGAAATAAGCTCCTGACTTCATAACCAAGCCTTCCATGGCATTTGGGAGAATTTAGAGGAGGCTGAGACGTCAGCAGATGCACATAAGAACTTCCCCACGGGCTAGCCCTAGAATTTATCAGCACAGTCCTGCACATATGACAGGCCCTGAGGAATGTGGTGGATAACATGGGCTGATGTCAAACTCCAGGATTAGAGACCTCCTACGACTTTCTCATTGTCCTTCATGACCCATGATGCATCTGTCCTCCACAAACTTATCAGGCTCCTTGAGAACATATTTCTATTTCCAGCTTGCACCATCTTCAAGGGATAATGAATTCAATGAGTTATATCTGCAATGAGAAAGATGTTTGCATCCCCATCATCATCATCTGATATAGAGCATTGACTGGACTTTGTCTCTCATCTTCACATATTTTCATGGATATCAAAAGAGGATTTTGCTTCAGGGAAATATGTGTTGAGAGCCTCTTGTTGCCTCTGTCTGGCATAAACGGTAGAGACAAAAAAACTGAAGATGGGAGCCAAGAGTAGAATCATTATAACTAAACTGGCTGCTGTCGAGGTAGACAGATCCAGTGGTTTTCTCCAACCTCTTCCCAAGGCAGAAGTCACATATCTCGGCCAGGATCTGTAACAGCCCCACAGTTTGGGGGAGGAACAAGAAAAGGAACAGAGCTAGAAATGATCTGGCTCTTGCAAGAAAAGCCTCCCTTGGGTGGTATTTTAGGACATTAGCTCAGGCTGCCTTGTCCTCAGTCATCTTGCTAGCATTTAAGTAGCCCCTTGGGTTACAGATCACGGCAGGTGCTGGGAAAGAAAGAAGGCCATGCTAAAAATAACCAGCCTCTTCTGGAACCCTGCCTCTAGCCGGGAACTCCTTCCTCAAGCAGCAGCACCTCAGAAAAAGAAGAGTCTCCTCCACCTCGAGCAGTCAGAAAGGTCTGGTTCTTTCCTCCAGTGAAGTTATTGAGGTGGAAATGGTCCTCTGGAGAACATACACTCAAAGAAGCATTTCTACTGAGGAATAGCAATTTCTATTAAATCAGGAAAACGGGCTCTCTTAAGGAGAAACCAGGGCCCCAGGCAGAAAGTGCTTGGGGAGAAGGATTTTGCTAGTCAGCCAAGAAAGGGTCTTTACAAAAACACCAAAGTTCACTGCTTCTTTTCAGTCACCTGGGCCTACCTGTAGGCCTCCAAACCAAAGAATCTCAACTGAAAATTAAGCTGTTGGCCGTTGAGTATGGCAAAGTCGCAGGAACAAAAGTTTTAGAGATCCCAAGTTGGAGCATGCCGAACACAGCCGCCTTCCGAGAGCCTGGGGGAGTGGCAGCTAGATGTCAGCTAGAGCGGGGGGCTCTGGTTTGCCCACCTCCACGGGCCCTTTTGCATCCGATTTCATGGTATGCAGGGTAAGAGTGGAGTTCTGTCCGCCACTCCGGAAGCTGCAAAGGTCACTTTCACATATGTTCCTGTTAAGGACATCAGTGGAAACTTGAGAACCAAGTATAAAAATATAAAAATGAACAGGTGGCATCCAATACGAAAAGAATGCGGGTTTTGCTGGGAAGTGATGATTAAAACCATTCCAAAGCTGAAATGTGGCCCCTGAGGCTGGCTCAAGTCTCTCGACTGCAAAGTCTGTGAACGCTTTCATTCAGCACAGCTGGAGTGAGGAAGCACTAGCTGCTATCTTGACCACATATTATGTCTTCGTTTCCCCCCAAACATACTCCTTGGATTGACTGGTGGCTCGTTCCTTTGCCAATCCATGAGTTTTGAGAAAAGCAGGTGTAGATTTCTTGCCATCACCCCGAACTCTCCCCTGAAGCTACTAAGAACAAATTTAATGTGCCTGCCTTTCTCTCTTCATGAAGATGTCCTTCCTGTCCCATCTTCAGCCATCAGTGTGAGAAGAGAGAAAGGTCTCCTCAGCCCAGGTTCTCCCGACAGTCCAGGGTGGGGTGTAGGGGCCAGGGCCGCAGTACAGAGCTGGGCCCATACAAGACAACACACCCTTTCAGTCCCAGCCTGACTACTGTCCCCTGTCAACCATGTTCATATGTAGAAATGACCTCTGGTGGCCCTCTGTTCTCTCCTCTTCACCTTGTAATGTGTTGTGGGCTGGGGCAGGGTTAATGGAAAGAGCACCATTGCTTGGAACTGGGATATCTATGTTCTTGTCCCTGCACTGCCACCTCCCAGCTCAGTGATCCTGCACTGCCCTTGATATTCTAATCTGTAGAGTGGGAATAATAGCCCTCATCCTGATGCTGTCATAAGCTGCAAGGAGGAGATAATAAACATGAATACACTGTACATACAGACGTTCTTGAGGCTGCTAAATTTCACAAGTCAGGCTTGAGTAATCCTTCACATAGTTGGTGCTGTTGTAAGAAAAGAAGATGTAAGGCAGGAAAAGCCATAGGCCTTTTTTTGTCCCAGGAGAACCATCTTGCCTGTGCAAACCGTCCAGGTAGCACCCGCACTTGGGGGCCTCTCCGCAGCGTCAGGACCAGCCGTGAGTCACTCAACAATGAAGGAAGGAAGCATCCACGGGGCCTAAAGACTTTTCTCAGCACTCCGAACCCTTCCTGGAAGCAGAGCCTATTTTCCTTGGGTCCTTGGTAGCGGTGGCATCCCAAGCCCATGAGAAAGAAAACTCCCCTGTGGATGAGGAGGACACGCTGTATCTTGTTCCATGAGACAATGAGCCATGAGCATAATAACATGCTGCATTCCAAAACCCAGTAGAAGAAGCAATTGTCTCTCGATTTAATTATAGATTCTTCACTTTCCCTTAATTGCTTGAGTCAGCACTGTTGATTCTGGGGCAGTCACCATACGCAGAGCTATTGCTATGAAACAAGGTGTGACTATCAGGTAATGAGGTTTTGATTTTTGCTTTATGTTTTTAGACAAACAAACCCTCATGTACATATTCAAGTAAGTGCTCCTGTTAAAGGTATCCCCGGTAGCAAGCTTTGCTTATGTTAACTCTCTTTTCTAACCAAATATTGGGAAATGTAGTGTGGCAAGTAGGGGTGCTCTTATGGGGGTAAAGGAACAGTCTATTTAATATTAAAGCTCTGATATAAAATATAAAACCTGAGATACGTGATCCTCATAGCTATAGGAGGCCCAGACAGCATTTGGGACAATGGTCGTAACACTGTTGGAAATACACAAATAAATGACCCCCAGAGAGAGGGTTTTATCTGCAACATACATATTTTCCTGGAGAAAAAGATCCATGTCTCTTATCCACCTTCCCTGACCTCATAAACTCAGGTTAAATGCCTTGCACACCAAAGGTGTTCAATAAATATTTGAGGGACGTTTGTCCTACCCTATCAAAATACTTATATTTATTCTTCAGAAAATAAACCACGGAGTCTGTATTTTCAATGGAAATAAATCTTTCGCGCCTAGTTTTGTTATCTTTCCTTCCCGGTACTGTTTCTCCTACTTATTCGTATGAATAACAGCTAATAAACTGTCATTCAGCAAACATTTATTGAGAAATGACTGATACCAAGCCCTGGAGAAATCTGGAAATTCCACGGACGTTCTTAGTGTCCATACAGAAGCTCGGGGCCAAAGGTGTTGTGCAGGCTTCTACACCAGCATGATTTGGTCAGCTTTTTACTTTTTTTTTTTTTATTTTTTTTTTTTAAATATTTTTTTTTTTTTTTCATGAGAGAGGGGGGGGGGGGGGAGAGAGAGAGAGAGAGAGAGAAGCAGAGGGAGAAGTAGGCTCCCCAGGAGCAGGAAGCCCGATGCGGGACTCGATCCCAGGACCCTGGGATCATGACCCGAGCCGAAGGCAGACGCTCAACCATCTGAGCCACCCAGGCGCCCAGCTTTTTACTTTCAAAGAACACAGACTTTCTCATGTCACCCCAGGAAAGAGAGTTATTACAAGGACCCTTGGAACTGAAATATGATCACATTCTCCCAGTCTCTTTCTCTCCATGGTCTTTCTGTTTATCTTGATAAGTCTGTTCCATTCCTTCTCCATAACTCAATTTCTCTGCTTCCTCATAACTTAGAGGATGCATGGCCTATTGCAGTGTATTAGTCAAGGAAAGCTAGTTATGCTCCAGTAACCCCCGACCTCAGTGGCCTAAAATAGCAAAGGTTTATATCTCACTCTGGCTACATGTCCACCAAGGGTTAGTTGGGGAGAGGGGGAATTCCTCTTATCATAGCTACTTGGGAACCCAGAATGACAGAGCAGTGACAGTCTTGAAAAAGGAACATGAGGAGGCATGTGCTCTTAAACGGTCCACCATATGTCACTTCTGCTCACATTTCCTTGGCCAAAACAAATCATTACCACAACTAACTTAGCTGGGTGGGGATGTGTAATCCTACCAAGACCCTGATTGGAGAGAAAGCCCAAATATGCATAAATAGCCTTAATCACCCTCATTAAGACATCTCTAGCCCAAGACTGCAAACCCCTTTTGGTTTCAGCAGCCACAGCTAATGATTCACATTTTCCATGTTCCTTCATTCAAAGTGCAGTGAGAGAGAAGCTGAGTATCCCAGTCCCTCTGTCTGACAGGCTGCAACTTAGGTCCCTGGTTAGCCTATGGATCTGTCCTTGAGTCATGGCCAATCAGCTGGGAACAGGGATATACACTGTAGCATGTGGCTGTCCAGCCCAGCCCTTTTGATCCTCTCCAGCCACCAGGAGACCTGTCCAGTACGGAAGAAATTGTTTGAGTTAAGTCATGATGTTTGCTTGTCCTAGCTCTTGATGACACAGAGGTCATGGATGTGCAGTCCATCAAGCTGGGTGGGGTCTGGCTGTCAGGCTGTTTATGGAGCAAACTCTCAACAGTGATGAAATGGAAATTACTGAGCCCAGGGACCTGCTATGTTAACCCATCAGTCTAGGGATAATGATGTGGTACTACGGGATTTTTAAAAAATTGGCTCTATGTAGCTCTGTTTCCACACTTGGACACCCCAGGCTTCCTCCTCTGCACGTAGACTTAGGTGGGAGGTGCAGGAGGGGAACAGAAGTGATTGGCTTCAACCCACACAAGAAGACCTGAATATGTGAACCCCGAAATTCAAGCCCCATATGCCCCCCATCTACCTTTCCAGGCTCATGTCCCAGTTCACCCTCCAAATAAACCTACTGTCCAACCACTGTCAAACATTCCTTGTTTTTCTCTCGGCTCATACAATACCCTTCTCTTTAACTGCTACCCTTCCTCTAAAATCACTTTGTTTTTTTTTTTAAGATGTTATTTATTTATTTGAGAGAGAGCGCAAAAGAGCACAAGCAGGGGGAACAGCAGACAGAGGGAGAGGGAGAAGCAGGCTCCCCGCTGAGCAAGGAGCCCAATACGGGGCTTGATCCCAGGACCCTGAGATCATGACCCGAGCCAAAGGCAGATGCCTAACCGGCTGAGCCATCCAGGCACCCCTCTAAAATCAGTTAAAAAACTACCACTTTAGGGGCACCTGGGTGGCTCGGTTAAGTGTCTGCCTTCGGCTCAGGTCATGATCCTGGGATCCTGGGATCAAGCCCCGCATTGGGCTCTCTGCTCAGCGGGGAGCCTGCTTCTCCTTCTCCCTGTGCCTGCCTCTCTGCCTACTTATGCTCTCTCTGTCAAATAAATAAAATCTTTAGAATAGACAAAATAAAATAATTTAAAAAATGAAAACCACCATTTCTCAGAAAAGTTTTTTTCTGTCTGCTATGACCTG
Source organism: Callorhinus ursinus (assembly GCF_003265705.2). Lineage (NCBI taxonomy): Eukaryota > Metazoa > Chordata > Mammalia > Carnivora > Otariidae > Callorhinus > Callorhinus ursinus. The sequence goes on from NW_027397087.1 coordinate 28,255,413, forward strand.
TGGTCATTTCTAGGACTTCCTCCTCTGAATTCTTCTACCCCGGCTCATGCTGAACACCTGGAAGGCATGAACATGTCTTACTCATTTTGGAATCCCAGAGCTTAGTGCCTGCCTAGTATATAGGAGGTGCTCACCAACAGTGTGTTTAATGAATTATCTGTAGCACCAGACATTTCGGGAAACTTTAACGAGATCCTCTGCTCTATTAGGCACAGTGGAGGAAAGTCAGTAATATATGATCTCTCCAGAAGTTTCCTTAGTTTGGTTGCCTGGTTTCATAGATGAGAAAATTGAGTCCCAGAGAGGAGAAATGATTTGCCGTCTGCCACCCAAACAGCCACTATCGACCGAGCACTTGGCTATGTGCTAGACAAATGCTTTTCACTCTTTATCTCATTTTCATCTTGTGACAACGCTAAGAAGGGAGACTTTTTACACCTACTTTTACAGAAGAGAAAACGGGGGCTTAAAGGGGTTGTAACCTGGCTAAGGCCACATTGCAAGGAGGTGGCCAGGCCAGGTTTGGATTCTGCAGTCTAACTCCCGAGTCCCTACTCTTGCTTGCCCCCTGTGCTGAGCTCCAAGCTAGGGAGTCAGCTCCCTGTGGTCCATGCATCCGTCTATTGCCCAGAGGCCTTCAACCTTTTCTGTGCTCCAGTGGCTGGGTTGACATAGGGTGATTACAGGGTCTTGGTGAATTTCTGTGCCAGGCGGCTCCTATGCACACAGGTCTAATGTTCTGACCACTAATTCAGGGTATTTTTTCCCACCTGGGCAGTTGGGTTAGTGGAAGAAACCTGACAAAATCCTGGAGAGGAACTTGATCATTCTCTGAAGGACTTACAAGTCGTTTGGCCTGCCTAATCTGCTCAGAAACCGTCTGGGGAATATTCGGTATCCATGTAGTACAGGTTGTGAATTACTCTGCGGAGACTGTTAACAAGACCCTCACCAACTCTGCCTCGGCCAGTGTCAGACAGGGCCCTAGGACAGCCCCCTTTCTTCCCCATCCACCAAAGCTCTGAAAAGAATAGGGTTTTCTCTCTTGGGGGCTGGGAGGAGTGAGAAATGGAAGGGAAACCCTCCTGCCTCCAAGCAGAGCTCACTATACACAGCTGGACCTGATCCCTCCTCGGGGCTATGGCTGTGGATACAATGACTTAGCTGGGATAAGTCAGCGTTTTGGCAACCTGGTATCTGAGCACCTAAACATGGAAAAAGGCCGACTCCCTAAAATCAGTGCAAGAATAATGACAAAGAGTTAGATCTGGAGGCACCTCAGGGATCATCTACCCCCTGGATTTAAAAAGACACTGAAGCTAAGTTACTTGTCAAGGTCACACAGCTGCTGGTGATAGAGATTGAAGACCATGGTGCCTGAGTCTAAGCTCAAAGTTCTTTCTCAAACTCCCACCCACCCACCTACACACCAACACACACAGCCTACCCTTTGCCATACCACCACACACAGGCACATGCACAACTAAGCCAACTAGGTCCTGTGTCCCTAAAGTCTTTGACTGTCCCTCCCCTGGGGAGAAACGCACTCAGAAGACAGATTCCCAGACATCCTGACCCGCACCAGCAGGAAAGTCTCAGGAGGAGTCCCCACGTCTTCCTCTCAACTCTCCCTTCCCTCCTCCAGAGAGGGAGCACCCAGATGACACCTGGCAAGCTGAGAGCTGCGGGGGAAGCACACGGGGCGGGTGCGGGGAACGCGCCGGGCGGGGACCAGGCGCGGCGGCTGCTGGGGGCCCCCCTGGGCCGGATGCTGAGAGCGCGGGGGTCTGGCGGCTCCCCCGGGCGACGCGCACCCACTACCTGCCCCGCTCCCCCGGCCTTCTGGGGCTCGGGAAGGCCCGGCTGGGCACCCTGACGGCCGGGCGTGGGCCCCGGGAGGAGGGGGCGCGGAGGGCACAGGGCAGAGGTCAGCGCCTCGGCCCGGCTGGGCCCTAGCGAGGCCCCGGCGCCCTGTCCCTGGCGCGCAGGTTTGGAAACAGGGCGGCCTCACCCGGCCGCCGCCTCGGCGGCTCCGGTCCCCATATATAGTCATATCCACCGTCAACTGGGAGGCCGGCAGGCGGCAGCGAATGGGCGCGCGGCCCCCGCGGGAAGGAGCGGGGAGGGGGCAGGGGGCGGAGGGAGGGGGGGAAGGGGGCAGGAGAAAAAAGCTTTTCCAAAAAAGTATTGGCTGTCTCGAGGAATGCGGTCGCCCCCTTGGGAAAGTACATATCTGGGAGCAGCAGGCGGCTCCGCGCTCGCACTCCGGCTCGGCCGCCCCACCGCGCGCTCTCCTCGCCGCTCCCGCCGCAGCCCCAGGGCCCCTCGCCGCCGCCACCATGGACGCCATCAAGAAGAAGATGCAGATGCTCAAGCTCGACAAGGAGAACGCCTTGGATCGAGCCGAGCAGGCGGAAGCCGATAAGAAGGCGGCGGAGGACAGAAGCAAGCAGGTCTGCACCTCCCCGACCCTGCGCCCGCCCGGGTGCCCCCGAGCCCTGGGCGCCTGGCACCCCTTCCCGGCCGCTCACTCCGAGGACGGGGGCGAGCCGCCCCCCACTCCTGGGCCACCAGGGTCGCGCAACTGAGAAGGGAGAGGGGAAGAGCAAGACTCGGGCTTATTCTAACTTTTTGGTCTCGTCTGGGGACCTTTATTTCCCTCCTCTGCTTCCCAGAGTCCGCGAAGTCAACTCAAGTCCTAGAGGCACTTGATTCTCAGGATCGGGGATCAATGTTGTATCCGGGGGGGGATGGATGAGGGGAATCGAGTCCAGAAAGTGTTACCCATTCTTCTGGACTTTTGACTGGAAAGAATACAACTGGGATAGAGACTGGGCGCGGGGGGCGGGTAGTCTTGAAGTTTTTTCCTAAGAACAAAGATGGGACAGAATAGAGAGTACGGCCCGAAGGCCAGGGAGACAGGGGCGTTTTTCTGCACCCCCAGTTGTGGACTTGAGCCCGCTGAGGCCTCGTCCCGCGGGAGTTGGGGGTGCAGGGTGGACCACAGTGCGGTTCCAGCTTCGGGAGAGAAGAGGTTACTTAGAGACCCTTGAACCCCAAGTCGGCGGCGCCCCAAGCCGAGGGGCTCCAGCCAACCAGGCGCTCGTGTGTTGTGTGTGTGTCTAACACCCGGTCCGTGCCGGCCGCCCGCGCCCGCCCGCCGCTGCCCCCCCCCCCAGCTCGAGGAGGACATCGCGGCGAAGGAGAACCTGCTGCGGGCGTCGGAGGACGAGCGGGACCGGGTGCTGGAGGAGCTGCACAAGGCGGAGGACAGCCTCCTGGCCGCGGATGAGGCCGCCGCCAAGGTACCCGGGGCGCGCGGCGTGGCGCGGCGCACGAATGGCTAACTCTGTCTCTCTCTTTCTCTCTCCCTCCCTGTCTTGCCCTCTCTCTCTCTCCCGCTGTCCCTGTCCTTCTGGTTCTGTGCACCCACACCCCTCCCCTGCGGGATCACGCTGCCTGCTGCACCCCACCCCCACCCCTCCCCGTCCCCCACGGCCAACTCCCAGCTGGAAGATGAGCTGGTGTCGCTGCAAAAGAAACTCAAGGGCACCGAAGATGAACTGGACAAATACTCCGAGGCTCTCAAAGATGCCCAGGAGAAGTTGGAGCTGGCGGAGAAAAAGGCTACAGACGTAAGTGCACGCACACACTACCTCCCTCACCTCCTGCCCGGTGGCCACTCTGCGGTCACCACAGTGGCCAAGGAGCAATGGAGGAGGGCCACCTCCTCCTGCTGGAAACCCGCACACAGCCCTGACATGGCCCAGAGCACTGGATGCTGCCTCCGACTTCTATTGCACACATTCATTTATATTTCATCCACTCCTCTTTTTCTCCTTCTTTCCCCCACTCCTGGGGGTGGAGGTGGGCGGGTGAAAAGCTGGGAGTGGAGTGGCTGAAATTGGATGCTGGAGGTGAACCTTGCCTCCCTGGTGGCAGAAAACCTCTGAGGTGTCATCACCAAGGTTTGTGCAAACAGAATGCCTGGTTTTCTTTACTTTCCTTTGCCACCTTAGGTGGGTGGGAATGCCTGGTTGTCCATGGTGAGTCTAATCAGGGTACAGAGGACCTGGCCTCTAAATTGAAGCAATGGCATGGTGCTACTTTTACTTATTAGGCTGAGTTTGATGTTGGAGTGCAGAGACCCCTGAGGCTTCCTTTCTCACTAGGGAAGCCTTAATCCAGCCCTTAAGATCTGCCTGGGAAGATGATACTTGCTTGGGTCTGCAGTCTGACAGCACTAGATCCTGAAAGTACCCTGGGAGTTATATATAGCTCAGTGCTTTATATGGTATAGTGAGCTAACTGCCCCCTGCCCCTCCTGCTTGCCCCACCCCCACCTGTCAGCCTTCTGACAACCACCACATAGTTTCAGGGGTGATGCACATACTGCAAAAACTCTACCAGCACTTTGTCCACTGCACTTTGGAATCTTTTTCGCTGAAGAGCCTGTCTCTTCTGCCCCATAAGTCAAGCCAAGCATTAGATTTCCAAAGGAACGACTTCTTTTCATACTGTTGGATTCCATTGTAGAAGCTCATTAAGGCTAGAGGCCCAATTAGGAAAGAATTCCTTGGGAAGTTAGTAACAATTCCAAGAATGTATGAGCACCGGGGAAAGCTGTGCCCAGAAGCTGAACTACCAAGCACAAAGGCAGAATTTCTTGTATGAGAGTAAAATGCAAATTGCTGGAGGGTCTTGGGTCTTGAAACCAGTAAAGGCTTTTTGTGGCTTGAAAGGCTTAAAATGTAATCTCCAAGCATGCTTTGTAAATGAGAAATCCAGACATAGGACATTTAGAATAGACAAAAGTATTTCAATGACCATCAAGATTATTGGAAAGGGGTTCAGAGAAGCACTGACTTAGCTAAAACATTAAAGTTACAAACTACCTGGCTTTAGAAAAAGAGCCAAAAAACACACATAACTCGGCGCCTGCTTTGTATAATGTAGATCAGATGTCTGCTCCGTATAAGGTTAAATGGAGGATGTCTGTCTCCCCCAAATTCTCCAGCAGGACGTTTATTTAGCTTTTTCAAAAGAGCCGCTGATAGATCAAGGAGAGATATTCCTTATAAGGAAAAGAATGCAGAGAATTTGAAAATAGCCCAGTAAGACTGAAGGCAAGAGAAGGAGAAAAAAGCTACTACAATTCTTAAAGGGAAAAAAGATCGTAATTATTAACTATGTAGTGCTATCATGTCCTTACGGAAAAGTCTTGTTCAAGGGAATGCTGGAATGAGGTGGGGCAGAAGTGGAAATGAGGATATTTAAAGCTACCTTGGGGGGGCGTGGTTAGCAGGGGAGGGAAATTTTCGAAACTGTTTTGGTTCTTTTTTTTCCTGCTGGAAAACTGTCCCCAATATGGTACTTTTCTTTTTTTTTTTCTTCTTTCTTTTTTTTTTTTGTAGTATATTGATCGTCTTCCCTTTTAAGACATTTTAGGTTGTTTGGAACCTGTAGGGATGTTGAAGAACATTTGTGAAGAAATGCTATATTTAAAGTGATTCCTAACTAGTAAAAATAGCCAAGACTTAAGGAGAAAGAGACTGATATCACTAGAGAAAGAGGGAGGTAGGTCAGCTTCCTGAGGTAGCTTCATACTACATTTGGAATGAGGATACTTTACTGTCATTACTCACCAGTGTAAAAACATTTTCATTTTTTCCTACTACTAAAAACGTTTTTCTACTTATTTACCAACATACTTTACATATCTTATTCCAGAAGGAGGGGGTCTTTCTAGCTTGAAAGATTGTAATTCACAAGGTAGCACCTTGGTGGTTTTGGTGTGAAATTTTTGGTGTTCCACCTAAATGAGCCTGAAGGGGATCAAAGGTTCCATTTTCTCTCTGGCCCCCCACTCCTTCCCCAATAATTGTGATGTATCTAATATTTGCAGTATGTGAGTCTTTATTCCTTGTAGGTTTTTGCTTCCTAAATCAGTAATTCCCCACCTTACGTAAACAGAATCTCCTAGGGAGGTTTTAAAACCCCTAATCCAGGCTGCACCCCAGGTCAATTAAATCAGAATCTATGGGAGTGGAACCCACGCATTAGTATTTTTTAAATGTGCAGCCAAGGTTGAGAACTGCCCTAAACTCTTGTATAATGACATCAGCATGAAAATGAACTCACCTGAAACTATCTTTCCCAGGTGTTTGAAAAGCAGGACATTAAGTCATTAGTTGGCTGCCGAGAGCACTTGAGAGCACTTGCAAGTGTCAGGCAGTTTCCCTGGCTCCTCCTGGAGGCCCCCAGACGCCCCCTTCCTCCACCTTCAAAGTTGGAGGCCCACAGTCTGTACTCCTCTAGGGGAGAAGTTTGTAACCTTCCTCCTGACCAGATGAACTGTGTGGAAACAAAGCCAGAGGCTCCACCTACAGGACGTGAGGGCACATGCTGAGGTTTGTGAGAGTCTTAGCAGAGACTGAGACAGAGTCCAAAGAAAATGAGTGGGGGAAAGCAAAGGAGGAGGGTCGTTGTTAGGGCTTTGGAGAAGGGGGGTGTCAAGTATATTTTTTATCCTTCATTATTCCCACACTTAAACACATCAGAAATTGACTTGAAGGGCCTCCTGTGAGAAAGGTGAGGAAGAGAGCCGTGAGACTTACAAGGCATTTAAAAATCAGCCCAGTGGGAGAATTGGCAGAGGACGGTTCCCAGAGATTGGGTTTTCAACCAGCTGTAGCCAGAGGCTCTCATAGGGTTCTGTAGCCTTCACGGCTGTGCCTTTTTAAAGGCATCTCAGTCCAGCCCAGAATTGGTCGGATTCCAGAAGATCTCTGAGGCTGATCTAAAACCAGAGAAGTTTGTAAGTATAAGGGACCCTCGAAATGATTGTTTTTATGGAAAGGAAAGTGAGCCCCAAAGAGGCTCCGGGCCCTGAGAACACAGCTGGTTATGCGCCCCCGCCTGACTTTAAGACAGTGCCTGCATCTGTATCACTAAAGCGATCATTTAACTATGCACAATGTATTGTGCTAAGTGCTTTGTATGATTTCATAATCCTTGCCACAGCCCCATGAGGAAAGTAGTACCATTAACCCCACTTTTATAGATGAAGCCCAGAAAAGTCCAGTTATTTGACCAAAGTCAACAGCCAGGAGAGATCTAGGAGCCGGATTCTAACCTAGGAAGGCTGCATTTAGAAGGAGGTTTAATCACAATGCAATATGTTAGTGGCTTCCACTTCGCGAGTTTGGTGAGGGAGGAAGGTTGTTGTGGTTAGGCCCTTGCGTGCTGGGGTTCTTTAGGTCCCTCTGGGGACACATTCTGGCCCCAAACCCCTCGTTCAGCTTCTCTCCCTCCCCGGCTTGGGAATCCAGAACTCCTGAGTGCGGTGCTCCCGCCGCCAGTAGGCGGCACCGTCGCCCTTAACAGCCAGGTCCGTTACCCTGGGTCAACGTGGAGCCAGGGAGGGGCGCTGGGAGTCCAAGTAAAATCCCTGGCACGCTGGCCTGCCACCCGGCCGTGCCCAGCTCTCCAGGTGACCCTCAGCGCGCCCACCGCCTCCACCCGCCCGGATGCCACGAGCATGCGCAGTATCTCCCCGGTTTGCAAATTCCCGGGGTCCGCGGCGCGCGCCCCGCCCCGCCCCGCCCCGCCTGCTGTGCCCGCCCCCGGCGCTCGCGCACCCGCCTGCGGTTCGCCTGCGCCGCCCGGGAGACCACCACTTCCGGGCTAGTCCTGGGCCGCTGGGGGCGCCGCCGTTGCGCGGCGCGGCGCGGCGCGGCCTGGGCGGGGCGGCTGGGCGCTCAGGAGTGCGGCAGTGGCGGCCGGAGCGCAGCAGCCGGCCTCTCCCACCGCAGCCAGCCGCCGCCGCCGCCCCGAGCGATGGCTGGAAGCAGCTCGCTGGAGGCGGTGCGGAGGAAAATCCGGAGCCTGCAGGAGCAGGCGGACGCCGCGGAGGAGCGCGCGGGCAGCCTGCAGCGCGAACTGGACTACGAGAGGAAGCTGAGGGAGACCGTAAGGGACCCACCCATCGCCCACCCACCCCCACCCAGAGGCGCCTCCGCCGCCCTCGGGCCCATTGCGAGGTGCAGGGCCCTCCAGAGCCCACCTTCCCCTGCCCCCACGCCTCCGGGCGTGCACCTGGCGCACCTGGGGCAGCTGGCGTCTGGTTCTAGGGAGCGGCCCTGCCTGTTCTTTTCAGTCCTTCCTTTCCATCTTAGCTGGTTTAAAGTAAAAGCTCCGAGGGGAAGCAGGAGTGGTGTTGAGAAGGTTCTGGAAGCAGCACTTTCCCAGAAAGGGCTCTATTTGGGGGTTTTTTGCATTCGGCCCGGGTGTCTTGGGTCCCCCGGGATGTGCACTTTGCGCTGCTAGCCTTATTTACTCGAAGGGTGGGGAGGGAAGAGGGAAATCCGTTCCTTTGGAAAGGGGCGCTGACAGGGCAAGTCTGGGGTACTGCCAGACTTTAGGGCCTGGGAATGCTAAACTCCACCGTCCCCATTGACCATTGGTTTTCTGGAAGCCTGTTTCTTTGTGGTGGTTGAGACGTTGACAGCGCCAGGTTCTGACTCAATAGTAAGAGACCCGTTCACCGTTCCCTTTGTATTAACCATCTCTCCTCCCTAGTGGTCTTATACAGACATTCCTTTGTTACCGAGTATTGAAAAAAAGTTGGCTAATATCCACAATGACTGGGTGTGTTCTCTTGCTGGCTTCCCCCTCCCCCATGTTGAATGTAATACCTGGTAGCTTCCTTCCTTTCTCCTAAGGCAAATGTATCCAACAGACAGGAAGAGGATTTCAGAGGTAGTTCAGGCATTTACTATTTGTTGGTTTTTGAGTGTGTGTTTTAAATCAGGATACTAAAACACCTTGGGAATTTAATGACAAGCATAATATGGTGTCCAGCTGTGCTTAATATGGACCCATTCTGAGTTGAGTAAATCCTATTGGTTAGGTGTTGATAATGGCAATATGGCTGGCTGCAGAAACTTCAAGACCTGTTTTGCATAAAATGCATAGAAGCAAATGGGTTTTCTTAGGAGGAAGCCCTAACTAGAGGAAATTTGAGATAAAATACAGACGGGAATCAGGAAATTAACAAGCAAAAGATAATTTTCTTCAGAACCAGTCAGCAGAGACTGCATAGATGTGTCTGAATTTGACAGGGCAATACATTGATTCCAATTCCCTCTCTGGCTAGCCGCTGTCCTTGAACCATTTAAAACTAATAGAACATGATGGATAAGAATGAGAACTCTGGACCCAGACTGCCAGGATTTGAATTCTGGCTTCCGCTACTTCCTACCTTTGAGACCCTGGGCAAATTAATTTCTGTGTCTCAGATCCCTAACTTTAAAATGTGGATAATACTAATACGTGCCTATTGAGGTGGCGAAGGGAATTAAGTATGTGTAAAGAAGTTACACATAGGGGTGTAAAGAAATACACATAAGTATGTGTAAAGAAGGGGTGTTTGGCACAGCAGAGGGAGTGCTAAGTGTCAGCTGGTATTAAAACTGCACAGCACTTGGCTTTGCTCATTGCCCCTTTGCCTTCAGTTCACCACCTATCAGAGGGTCTTTAAAAATGGCCTGCTCGTTTCACTACATCTGAAACCACTCCATATAAATGCTTTTAATCAGTTTTTTTTTTCTTTTGGAACTTGGAGAGAGGACATGGGCAGACTGGAGAAGCTGTTTGGTTGAAGTGATGTCAGTGGCAGAAGTCAGTAGGACTCCCCTCACCCTCCTAAGAAAGGGAATATGTGGTCCTATCCAGGAGCGCCTTGTGATTGACGTTAGAAGCAGAAGATTAATTTCACGAAGGGCACGTTGTTACTCTTACACTCCTCTTCTCTTTTGTGCATCGTTTTCATGACAGTAGTCTTCCTGTGCCTGTCGGCCAAAGACGATGTTTTCATTCTTTTCAAAGTGTTGTATTTAAAGGGGTTTAATTGGTTCCGTTTTTTGTTTTTGTGTTTTTTTTAAGTAATTTGAAAAACTATCCAGGTGACCCGACACAGAACCTTTTTAAGATAGCGGTTTGAGGACTGAATCAAACCATTGAAGAGACCGTTTCAGATTGAGAGTTGTTTTTGACTTCTGCAACTGGAACTGAGAGCTTATTGAAGGTGGCCTCTTGGTAGTTGTCAGAGCTGTGAGTTAAGCTTAGTCAGTTTATCTTGGCAGCAAAAATACAGGTTTAGTGACAGAATCCTGAGCCACTGCAAAAAATATTTGGAGAGTTGGCCCTAAATTCTGATTCTCAAAAGTTTGGACATGCTATAGTTAATTGGCCCAATTATGTCAGCACTTACCTTGGAAAAATTGGCTATTGCTTATTTCCTCCTGGTTTGTTTTTCCAAGGTGTGTGGGCCCTTCAGACTGTTGGAATGAGGATACTTTGCCTGATATAATGATTGACTCTGGGTCTTGTGACCCACTAGGGTTTTGTATGTTTTTTGTCATTCTCAAAGGAAAAAGTAGCAAGAAGGAGCCAGTCTTTCCCCCTTTCTGGGTGGTATCCCCCAAACAAGGAGAACGTAAAGTTATAGCCTATAGGTTCTTAACTGGTAATTTTATTAAATCGTGGGAAATAACCAATTTACAAAACTCTCCTGCCCTGTCCCACTTTTGAGTTGGTAAATATCTCTGAAACCAGGAGGCTCGAGAGTGTGCTTTGTGCTCACATTGGCGCCCCCAGTTCCTGGCAGTAACTGGAATATACACTCACGATTTCTGTTTTCATATGTGGGCAAAGCAAGGGCACTACAATGCCCTGTTCATGTCCGTTCTCCCTCATTATACAAATATGCCTCATAAATTATAGGCTTTGGCACAGATAGAGGAGGTTGTGTTTATCTGTTATCCATGGGAGTGCCCCTTAATGTCATCAGTGGTTTTTTTCCCCCTTTCCTTACCATATAAGGGCAGAAGTTTAACTTGGCTGTAGTCACTTGGTCTTACACAGCAAGTTGGGTGAAACCTCTGTGTAACTACAGTTTGCGTGAAATAAAAATGCCTGACCTTTGATCATCCCATGTTCCACTGTGGTTCAGGCAGGGCTTTGAAAACATATTCCAGAGGATCACTTTTTAGGCTATCATGTTATTTTCCTACAATTATTTTTTTCTTATTAGTATTAACTAGAATACTTTTTTTTAAACAAACATCATTGCTATTTTTTTTTTAGTTGTATTGGCCAAGACATCTGGATTTCATGAAAATGTAGGCCTCATAAAAGTTTTCTTTCAAATCAGATTTGAAGTAATATTTTGCTGTATTGTGGTGGCCATACCCTTGATTTCCGTGTGGTGCCGTGTTGGGTGGGGAGCAGTGGTGTGCCTGCCCTTGTTTTCTGTGCAGGTAACTAGTACCTTTGGTTTGGGTGAGGGGACAGGGCAGGCGCAACTGCAAAGTACCTGGTGGTTAATAACAGATCTGCAGGAAGATAATTGGTAGCCTTTGCTAATATAGCAGTCTCTTTTCTGAAGAGCTCATTACATGCTGGGACACAATAGCACTTTTGAAATAAAAGAAACCAGCATCCCAAATTGAAAGACTCTACCAGCAGTGTCAACACATGGGCCCGTTGTTAGAAGAAGCTAACCCAGCACACAAAGGGTGATTTCCATGCCTGGAGATAATCTGCGTCTGGGGTCTAGACCCTTCCCAAAAGCCTTGTTACTTATATGTGCTTTTAAAATAACAGATACTCATTTGGCTGTGGGCTTGTACTGGCAGAGGCAGTTGCAGGTTAAATCTTAAGTAGACTGCCCAGGTTCTGTGATGAAAGGAGCCTTAGAGAATACCTAAATAAACCTCAGAACTTAGAAAACACCACAAATAAAAGCTAGTGTAGGTGAGAGGGGCCTTTTGAACACAAGGCAAAATCCCAAATACACACATACACGTGTGCATGCACGCGCACACACACACGCATGTGCAACTAAAAATAAGAGAGAAAGAAGTGCTCCTATTCATTTGTGGAATTAAACTTAATTTGAATTCTGGGGACCCAAACAGCATTGTGACTACACCAGTATGGTAGGGCCTGAGAAGCCAGTGAGAGTCCAGGTTTTTCCCAGGGAAAGCTTTCATGGGGATAGACTTACCCCAGACACTGCTCTCAGGTCCCCACTGGAGCCTACAGGCACCTGTGCCTGTCCTGGGAAACCTCAGGGGCAGCAGGTATTGGCTTCCCGGCTTGAGAGCAAATGCTCTGTGTCCATACGGGAGGGGTCACCCATGAGTGCTATGTGATGAAGTTTTGTTTCGTTTTAAGATTTTATTTATTTTTTGACAGAGACAGCGAGAGAGGGAACACAGGCAGGGGGAGTGGGAGAGGGAGAAGCAGGCTCCCCGCCAAGCAGGGAGCCCAACGCGGGGCTCGATCCCAGGACCCTGGGACCATGACCTGAGCCGAAGGCAGACGCTTAACGACTGAGCCACCCAAGCGCCCCTGTGATGAGGTTTTTGATGTAATACCACACCGTATTTCAGAAAGGACTGAGAGGACTTGTTTAGTGGATGATATTCAGTACAGTGACTCTTCTAGCCCTGGTTGGCCTCTGTCACGGAAGCCTTTCTTTTGTGTGGGGAGTTGTGTTAGGGGAGGCTGTAGAGGACCTCCCACTCTGACATAGGAAGAGAGAAAGCGCCGGAGATCCCTGGAGGCCATGAGAAGTGACAGAGCCCACACACGAGGACCCAGGCAACTGGGGCTTTAGTCTTGTCTCCCACTGATGGCCTGAGCAAAGTCAGCCGTCTGGATCAGAGATCCCTCTCCTTTCTTTTGAATGGAGAGCTCAAAGAGTGGTTCCCACAGGATTAGCCAGCTTCTGTGGATGGTGGGGCGGGGAAGGTGCAGGAATGGAACAGGTTGCTTATTTATATTGCAGATGCCTGCCCTCCCTTCTGACCTCCCTCCTGAATCAGAATCTCTAGGAATGGAGCCTAGAACTTTGCATTATTAACGCGCACCTCCTAGTGGATTCTGACACTCAGCCAGTTGTGGGAACTGCTGAACGATGCCTAGGGACTCTTCCAGCTAAACAGATGAGACCCCATTTTGTGACCCACCTACATGTCTGCTCTCTGTGTGCGAACAGTCCTAGCTCCTAGAGTGGACCTCCATTCCCAGTTGTGGCTTGGGTGCCCTATATGAAACCCTGTATGAGGCCCTATAGGACACAACCCATAATGTCAGGAAGTCTTACGTTTCTATAACATGCCCCCAGAGAAAGAGTTAGTTACATTTATAAAACAGGGCCTAGAACTAAAGGAGGGAATGGTTAGAGTGAGAGGCAGTAAGAGGGAAGATACAGATTGATATGGTGGACCTCTCAGGTAGGGAGCTCTTGTGTACAGAGGCAGGAACGAGCATGGGGTACGGTCTCCTTATTCTCTGGTGCCTCAGCCACATGAGGACCTAGACTGCCCTGTCACCCAGAAGGTCCTTTCCTTAGAGCAGAAACAGTCTTCTTTCTGTGAGTAGGAAGTTCTCAAGATTGGGGCCCAGATGAAACACAAAGCAGAAACTTAGAATGTGGTGGCTACAAGAAAACATTTGGAAAATCTTGTTGACATTTCTCTGGCCATAGCGCCTGTAACAAAGATATTTGCCTTCATATTAAAAGAAATAATAAAGAAGGCGGGGAGAAAAATACTTTTGAGTACATGACATAGACATTCTACTATGGTATTTTTGTTTTTGCTGTTCATTTTTGTTTTCAACTTTGCAACTTGCTTGCTAATCTCCCCCCCGCCCCCCCCACCCCGTTCATAAAGGGAATAGAATTTTACTGGAAATGGAAAATAGAGAAAAGTGAACAAAGCAGACCTGACCCAGAGTATACCCTAAATGTACCAATTTTTTAAAAATAGAGCTAAAAAGACAGTTCCTTATATGTAAGAAATGTATTGTCCCTATTACCCTCACCTCTCCTCTAGAAAAAACCATACTCACCAGCTGGTCAGACTTAGCAGAACCCAGTAAGGATTTACCTTGTAGGCCAATGTGGTTATAAACTGTCCTCCTCAGATCCGTTTCCCTTTTCCCCTATTCCCTGACTCCGTCAGCCAATTATTACTACATAATTAATTTTTGATGAGATAAAAGTGTATTTGAATTTTTTATAGAGTCCTTCACCATGGTTGGAGATGCCCTAATCACCTCTTTTCCAGACAAAACTTGGCATTTAAAATTTTACAAATCCTGATGAGCAAAGAGCTGGATGTTCTCATATTCATTTCATTCAAGGCCATAATCACAGCCTCTCTCTAACTACATGTGCCTATCAAACCGTGTTCGTCATGGGTCCATGAGCTAAGAAAGTTGCTTTGTTTAAATTAGGTTGATTTTACTTGTTTTATTCAGTAGACATTTACTGAGCCCATATTGTGTGCAGAGAACTGTGACTCCCTACATATAAGAGGCTTCCTATTGAGTAAAGAAGACAGGAATATAGAAGGAAATCACATGGGTGCCTAAGTATGTATGTATTGTAATTTTTAGAAAATTCTCAAGTGTCCTGAAAACCTTATCACCCCATGATAAGCACATATTCAAAGTGGATGCCGATGAGGAAATGGTACCTGATTAGTAAGTGCTTGCTGACTTCCATGCATAGTATTTAAACACACCCTAATGCAGTGTATATGAGGGACCGTCACAGTCTTACAAGTGTTCTGAGGCTCATAGTAGCCAGCGCTTGTCATAGTAGGTAATCATTGCATCCCCAAAAAAGAAACATCTTAATTCAGATACAGATATCAATAAAAGTAGTCTCTACACTGCTTTTCTTCTAAGGAGTTTGAAACTTTTCTTGTAGTAACCTTGTAAGAAATGCCAGTAAGCTTATCTCAAAAATACATGGGAAATTTGTCTTGGCCCTGCTCCAGCATGACCAAGTTCTGCAGGGGTCACTGAGAAGAGGGTGGGGGAGGGGCGGTCACTGGATTTCGTTGCATCTGTATGGTGTATATCTTAGAACAGCTGAATTTTTAAACCTTTTAGTTCCTTTATAAGACTCCTTTGAGCAAGTGGCCAGGAGAGAGGAGAATGCAGACCCCTGAGTCTGGTTTCTGGCTGTCCTGCTCTTGTCTTGTGCGGCCGAGCCTGGGTAAGTCTCGCCTCTGTCCAGTCCTCGCGCCCTGGTGAGTGAGGTGGCTGTCCTGAAGCGCTCCTTGGGCAGTCAGGTAGGGCCAGTGTGGAGTTCTGTGGAAGAAAGGAACCCAGCGAGAGAGCACTTGCTCACAGTCCCTCTGGCTGCTGAAAATGGTGCGTGTAGACTTGTAAACACACAAGTGTGTGCGTTCACTGTACCACATCAATGGAGCCACGCCTCCGAGAACTCCAGAGTGGACCAGGGCGTGTGGTGCACCTGGAGGTAGCTCCCCACAGGGCCAGGCTTCCTGTCTGAAGTCGGTGTTTCAGGCTCCGCCACTTCCTGAAGGCACTGCCCTCGCTTTCTCTCCTGGTCTGAAGCGCCTTTCACTCTCTCTGCCTAGGCTGAAGCCGACGTAGCTTCTCTGAACAGACGCATCCAGCTGGTTGAGGAAGAGTTGGATCGTGCCCAAGAGCGACTGGCAACAGCTTTGCAGAAGCTGGAGGAGGCTGAGAAGGCCGCGGACGAGAGCGAGAGGTGAGCGCACCTCTCCCAGCCCACCTTTCCGCACCAGCCTCTGCTCTGGGTGCGACGGGCGGCTTCCCTGATCTTTGGGGCTTAAGAGTTTTAGAGTCCCTTGGTGGGATCCTTTCCTCAGTCGATCCCAGGTATAACTTTACTAGGTTTGTTTGTTTAACATGAGTGGGACACCTGTGTGCCAAGCGCTGTTCTAAACCCCAAGGTTACAAAGAAGAGAACGATCCTATTCCTGCTCTCATAGAGCTCACCGTCCAGCAAAGGAGAGGGACATTAAAATGAGATATTCTAGGGATGCCTATCGGTTCCTTCATTCCTGCTGACCACAGAGCAGTTAGGCATTTTTTAAAAGATAAACTTTATTTTAAAATATGCAAAGGGGACTGGGCCTATCAGTTGTCAAATAACTCAAAAAATAAGTGGAAAAGGAAGCACAGAACAGAAATATGATCTGTGAAAGTAATTGTTTTGGACTTAGTAACACTGATAAGACACTCATGCACATCAGTACAGTCGGATACTTGTGTATTCTGAGCCCGCTCCCTGTAACCTGGCTCTACCTGACTGACTGCTCTAAGATTCAGCGTTGTGGTAGTAAAGGAAAACCATGGCCATATAGCCCAGCACAACTCCATGTGTTCTAGAAGGCATTTTCCCGTGTGCTCAGCCTCTCAAGCTCGTGTATTCATATTGCACAGAAGCATTCCAGGAACAACTCCACGAGACTAGAGAGAGTTCTCCTGCTGGAGGGTTGAGAGAGTAGTGTGGTGGCTCAGAACGCCGGGAGTGCGGATCCGTGCTGTGACCCGGGCAAGTGAATGCAGTCAATCACTCTTTCCATTTCTCCCTCTTGGATAGAAGTGAGTTTCTGCTCCCTGCCACCAGGGATAAAGAGTCATTTTGGACGAAGATTCAAGAAGCTTTTAAGCTAAAGTTTCCAGCTCATTATTCACTGTTGCTTATTGTTTCTTCCCTAACCAAGAGTTTTGGAATTCCTCAGGATGACTCATCATCTCTTACAGTACGCACATACCAGTGGTTTTGTGGCTGATTGTTCCTGAAATGTACTTGTTAGTGAACCTAAAAGGCAATCTGGCAATGTTAGACTCGGTGGTAAAAAGGAATTTAGAGGTCGTTTACCCCAGGCCCCTCATTTTACAAATGAGAAAACAAGGGCTTAGCAGTTGATGAGGCCTGCCCAGTCTCACAGCGAGTTGACGGCCAAGCCAAGCCCCGGACCTCAGTCTTCTGATACATACCGTAGCACTTCATCAAAAAGTAGGGGCTCATTTATCTGAACTGCCTGCTTAGATTTTGCTACCTGAATCCCATTTTAACATGACTTTATCCGTAAAACTGTAATATATCACAGACCAATTAACATTTTCCAAAATTTAACACCGTGGGATCCAAACGTACATATCAGCATAGACATTGGTATCAGTCCGTTTCTCAACACCTCTAGTATGAAAGAATTCTATTAAAGGCAAAATTCATAGTTTCTTATCTAAAGTATTAGGTTGACCCTTACGAAATTGCCATTTTTACAGGTCTGATGTCATCAAGTATCAGCAATTTCATATGGTTCAATCTGATAACTTACATTTGTAGCTAATGGGCTAAGAATAGCTACCTGCTTTGTAGGAAGAAATACATGAGGACAAATTTGTTTTTGTTATAACTTTGGTCCATTTTCAAGCTGAAGCTTCCCACCAGGAGAAGGAAAAAATCCCATTATTTATATAGCAAGTAAAGTATGTTGGCTTTTCCTGTTTCCATGCCTCGCAGTTTCAAACAGCATCCTGACATGGTACCTTTCATTTAACATTAGATCCCTGGACAGTTTCACCAGTATTGAAAGTGAGGGTTCATTCACAATAAACAGAGAAGTGTGTGGCTTTTTCTGTCTTCAGCTCTGGAAACTCTTGCTTCATGGTTTGGAAAGTAAAAGCAGCTCTATGCTCTATTTGGGTCTGTCAGTTATACCAAGCTTCACAAACCAGTGCAGTGCAGTGCAGTGTGGGTTTACGTTGGTTTCCTCTAAACCTTGGGTCTTCCTGCTCGTCTTTCTTTTCAGAGGCATGAAAGTCATTGAAAGTCGAGCCCAAAAGGATGAGGAGAAAATGGAAATTCAGGAGATCCAACTGAAAGAGGCCAAGCACATTGCTGAAGATGCCGACCGCAAGTATGAAGAGGTCAGATCTTGGGGCCCAAAGCCTCACAGACTTCCCAGCAGTGGCCTCGGTGGGGGCCAGGAGCAGTGCTTACAGCCTTGTGTTCTTTAGTGAAACGATCTGCTTTGTTGGTGGAAATGGGTGGTTTTGAGAAGGCAGAGTTCCTCTGTCTCCAGAAAACAGTTCTGATTTGATCCTGCTAAGGGATCCCAGGCTTTATCATGAAGCCAGTCCATAGCACTGAGAAGGACTGAAGCTTCCCCCATGATCCCCCACCTTGGCCACCCCCAGACCAGGACAAAGACCTCTGGCCAGGAGAAGGGAGAGTTGGGCCTCTTGTCCCTTGTAGAAAGAGCCTCTCGTATTGTCACCGTGCAGGCCACTCTTCGGTGTGATTCGCCTAGCACCACCCCGTTCGCACAGCATAGAGACACAGTCCATGCACTGAAGGCCGTGTAGAGTCAGGAGGCCCTTTTCAGTCCATCCTCTCTTCAAGATGGTAGAATCCCACTGTCAAGAGAGGTTCACCAGTGAATCAGCTTCTGGTCATGTCCCCATGAGAACGACCTCCTATGATAACAAAGCTAATATGACTTGTTTTAGTTTTCCCTTAATGTATCATGGCTATCTTGAAATGGTACTGACACTACTTTTTTCCATCATCATCATCATTATTATTACGACCACCCCATTATTCTTATTACTATTGCTCTCCTTGAAACGCTCCGAGGACCCCTTCTTCCCCCAGGTTCTTTCCCCCACTGAACACCGACTTGACTTCATTAGTCACCTTACCAGCCCATCCCATGTTAGCTTCTGCTGCTGTTCTGGTGTTATTTTTAACCTCCTCCACAAAGAGGAGGTTGAGGTACAGAGCTCTAAATTGACAGAGTTCTAAGGAGTATTTTCAGTGTTTTTTGGCAGCCCCTACCTTTACAGCATCAAATGCAGCATGTCTCAGCATGCTGCTATTTTTGAGATTGTGAATTTTATCTCTCTCCCTCCTTCCACACTTTGGCTGGCTGCTGTGTAATTATATGGACTTCACCTGGGTCAGACTTAAAATGAGACTGCCTACTCAATAACCAACCATTCTGGTCTTTGTGAGCAGAAGCCTCTGGTCTACTCTCCATCGGCCCTCCTGGTAGAGAGTGGCTTCTCTCCAGCCCACGAGAAAAAGGGCCATCTGATTTGTCCGTAAGAACGTCTAGGGGCTGGTGGATCCAGTAGCCGCCTCCATACCCTGCCCCCTTACTTAACGCTTGCCAGCCCCATGGTGTGTGTGTGTGTGTGTGTGTGTTGTGTTTGTCGTGCTGCAGGTGGCCCGTAAGCTGGTCATCATCGAGAGTGACCTGGAACGCGCGGAGGAGCGGGCTGAGCTTTCAGAAAGGTAGGCGGGCCCGGTGCCGGTGTCCTGTGTGTGGGGTGCTCCAGAGCAGTGACTAAACAGCATGACCTTCTGGCAGCTGCACATTTACCTGTTTCAGCTCCGGGCTCCTTCTGCGCTCATCTGCCATGGATGAGCTGCGAGTATGGAACACGGAGGACTTGTGTGGGGTGTCTGTATGAATGCGTGTATCACTGCATGCCTTCCCTGCACACTGATTTTGAGAATGGCCTTGTGCATTTCCTGTGTCCACTAACAGCCAAGTTCGACAGCTGGAAGAACAATTAAGAATAATGGATCAGACCTTGAAAGCATTAATGGCTGCAGAGGATAAGGTACTGATGGCTCATGTGTGGTTTTAGGTTTAACTGCAACCCAGACGTCTTTCAGCTTCCAGTGTCTACTGGTTCGTTTGGTATAACGACACCCTCTGCTGTCTTCTATCTTGCTTTAAATGCTTTCTTTGGGTCCTTTATACTCCTTTGTTTTTCCTTCATAAATGCTCTTTGGTGCAGCCAAAAAAGAAGCCAAATTATCACACTTCAGAATTGTTGGATTTTGTCACCCTGCCTTGGTGCTGTTGCAAGGTTGGGGGCAGTGTCCTTGGCAAAATAGAGCATTTTAATACCTGACGATTTGGCTACTTTAAGGCAGCCCTTTGTTCTCTAGGACTCAGTTCTCACTTTTTCCCCTCCCTCTCCTTTTTCTCTCCTCCTTCCTTGGGCTTGTCTCCCACCCTTTCTGCCTCTGATCGAAAACGTTAGCAAATGTGCCGAGCTTGAAGAAGAATTGAAAACTGTGACGAACAACTTGAAGTCACTGGAGGCTCAGGCTGAGAAGGTAGGCCAGGAGCACGGTGTGGGGGAAAGGCGTCTTGTAGGAGCTGCTCAAAAAGCACGCACTCTTTCTCGTCTGAGGCCCCGCCGATGAAAGCAGGAGTCCCTTAGGCATTTTATTTAGCAAATGGCATCATTGTGAGGTGATTTCTTGATGGTTATTGGATAACAGATTCTTTTTTTTTTTTTCTTTTACTAGAGAACATATTTTATGTTGAGTAGGTGAGTCCGTCGGCAACAATTCAATTTAAACCAAGCGCCACGTGGCCGAGTTATCTTGTTCTTGTGCCATGTAACATGATAGGGCAAGAGAACAGAGAACGTACTGTAGCGTGCCATTTGGTATCAGAGGCTCCAGTACCTCCTCTAGGAGATCCTCAGCATCTGTTGGCTGGGCTGGCACTTTCTTTGTATTTGAAGACCTGAGGTTAGGGTGAGCTGTAGCCTGACATCTGGAATGCTCTTTCTCATTACAGTACTCTCAGAAGGAAGACAAATACGAGGAAGAGATCAAGGTCCTTTCTGACAAGCTGAAGGAGGTAATACTCTGAATGTTTTAGATGAAGCCAACTGGATTTTAACTGAGTCCCGTTTTTATGGAGCTGGTTAGGGCTGCTTCGTCTCAAAAGTATGGTGAGCCCAGTCAGCAATATTCAAAGGTGGTCCTGGAGTTAATGTGCTGTGTTGGTGACGAACTGACAGGCCCTCCGTTCCACACCCATTTTGTGGGTGCTGTGCTTGACTTTCATTCTCTAGTTCTCCCTATATTTGTAGCTACTAGTGATGTAAAACTTCCCAATTCTGACTGAAATAAATGGCATCCTTACAGGCCGAGACTCGGGCTGAGTTTGCGGAGAGGTCAGTAACTAAGTTGGAGAAAAGCATTGATGACTTAGAAGGTAAGATCTTAAGTTTTATTTTTTAGTTAGTTCTTATGGTTGACTACTGACCTCACAAAGCAGTTTTCCAATCCAAATGCATCCTCCTTGATACACTTCTTTGCTCTTGCACATTCTTCCTGTCTGCCCTTTGGGGTTTTCATTCTGTGGCTCCTAAACTCTTGAACCTGAGTCCTCTGCTCACCAGATGACTGCTAGCCACTAGACGAGGCCCGTCTCTCTCTAACGGCAGATGCCATCCGGCTTGACTTCACACTCTGAGAAGTGTGGCGGGTTTATTTGTCATTGTGGGTGAGGTGGTTGTAGGTGAGAGCGACTAGCGTATTTTCTACTCAGTGATACCTCCTAATTGTCAGAGTGGCATGGATTTGTTTTTAGACAAAACTCATCTTCCAAGTAAGAATCCAATGTAAGGGTTGGGTTTAAGCCCTTCATATCTTAGCAAGTGCTCCACATTCTGAAAGGGGTGTGGGGGTAATAGGACACTGTTGTTTGAGATGATATTTAAGCCTTTCTCCCCTCAGGTGTGTAGGTTTTGTTTTAGTAACACCCACCTTTGTCTCACAGAAATCCTAAATGTTGAACTCTGAGGCGTGTGGAGGGTCAGCTATGAAAAAGAACAGACGGGGAAATATTTAAAATGGACAAGGAAGGCAGAAGGGGCTGGTGAAGGCACTGGACGTTGGTGCTGATGAATACCAAGCTGGTGGGGAAGAGAGGGTGACAGATGGTTGCAAAACAATCTGCCGGAGTGCAGCAAAGAATGAAACCCTCCTCATTACAGAGACTAAACTGGAGACTTGGCACAGCACCACCCTAAACGTGTGGCTCCCCTCGCTTCTCAGTCCCCCCAGGCCAGGAGCAGGGTAGCTTAGCAACTCACAGGGCACTCAGAAACCAGTATTCCAGGAGGCTAGTTTGATCAGGAAGTCAGTGGTTGGAAGGCGGAGCCAGATCAGGATGACAGACCAGAGACACAAATTGTTCTTCCAAAACACTGCCCTTGGATATTTTCCCCACTGTTTATAGTCGCAGGTGGCTGACTGCTCCAGTGCCATGAAAATGGAGCTATAGATGGGAGAGGTGTGCTGTCACCTACCCAGCTGACAGCCTTCTGTGGTTTCATTTAGGGTTTAACATGGTTTACTGCTCTACCAGCCATATTTGTGATGATTTTCATATTGGGTCTTTCTTGTTTTATTTTCTAATGGCTTTTGTTCTTTTTGTTTTTGTTTCAATTCATTTAAAAACAAAACGCACGCCTCCTGCATTGGCCACCTGCTGCGATACCACTTCCTTCATGCACTGCCCCTTTCTTGCTGCTGTGTCGGGATGGCGTCCGCGCCACCCTTGCTCACCCTCCATCTCTTGATCACTCTCCATGCCCTTGCACCTCTGCCTTCCACTTCCTGGTCATAGACGAGCTGTACGCTCAGAAACTGAAGTACAAAGCCATCAGCGAGGAGCTGGACCACGCTCTCAACGATATGACTTCCATGTAAATGTCATCCACCCTGCCTGCTCACATCCGTGCCCTCATGCTAATACGATAAACTCACCACTGCTCCCTTCTGTACTTCCAGAAGCTCCATCTTCACACCTTTCTGTTTACTCTCTTTGCATCACCTAGGATAGTTTGGTTTTGTTCACATTCTACTAATATAAAAGCCAAGCAGATTAAGTCTCTCTGTACAAATCATTTTCCTTTCAGAATCTGTTTCTTTCACAATCTCTGAGCTAGATTGTTCCCACCAAGCAGTGAACTGAAATATGAAGGACTTGAGAGCTACCCTTTTAGGAAATCAAACTAGGCTCAAGTAAAATTGAAGGCCATGCCATCGTGCACAAACTTCGCCAGAAATATCCAAAAAATTGGTATCCTGAGATTCAGTTAAATACAATATGACCATTTTTGTAAAAGATCTATAAATTTAAGGAACCCTAAAGTTCCTTAAGTCCAGTTATTGATGATCTGAGAGGAAATTGATCTGGTACAGCCTAAGAAATGGTGCTGTGAGAGATCATCTCTTCCTCGCTTTTAAGAATTCTGGAGAGAAATGGTTCATCTGCTGAATACCAGAGCCTTTAATTTTCTGTGTTTAGATAAAAGGAATTGAAATATTCACAACGAACACCACAACTGGTGTCAGAGAATTGGGAAATAAAACCCTGATTGCCCAGTATGAGTTCGGGAGTTAATGCCCACTTTTAACTGCATGAGGCAGTGAGAGTTGGAGTAGATCCCTTGTTCTCATGAGAGTTTTGAGCATATACAACTAATCCGCATATTACTAACTAAACCTAAGCATCACACTTTTCTGCCTCTTTAAATTCTAACCTGGAGCTTTCCACAGAGGGTTCCCTTCGTTCTAATAATATGGCACTGAATTCCATGTAAGCTGGAAATTTGCAGACCCACCTATGCAGGGAAATGATAGCCTGAAGGGTGTGGCCTGTCCCTGCCGCCTCACAGGTTCTAGAATCTCCACATCACCATGAGATGCATTGACTGTCCCCATGGAAAGTAAAGAGAATTCCATGCTCCTTTCCCTCATTTGTAAATGCGGGATGAATCAGAATCGCTGTCTCTAAGGTCTTTTCCAGTGCTAAAATGTGGTGATTCTAAAGGGAAAACTCGTGACATTGTGTACGATTAACTATTCTGAAAGGTGGGTTAGCTTAAAGTCTGTTTTTAAACTCTTGTTCTTGGGTCTTCTTCGCAATGGCCCCTCGCCCGGAGGGGCGTATGCTGGCCTTGGGTCCCAACGCTGGCGGGTGAGGATGGGCATCCTCCTGCAGGTGCGGCTGGCAGCGGGTTTTGCATGTCTGCTTCTGGTCTGTGTGTCAAGTGCTGCTCTCCTCTGTTAGTTTGATTTTCCTTTTTTCCATTGTGCCACTTTGTTTTCCTTTTCTCCCACCTTTTCTCCTCATGCAGATAAGTTTCTTTGCCTCACTTCTCCCGAGACCCCTTCATCAAGCTGGCTGTCCCACCTCTCTGAGCTCTGCAGTTTGTCTCTTCTCCAGCTGACCTGGCTCGTTCCTTTAGCCTCCTGCCTCAGGGCCAGGCACACTGCTTTCCATTGTACAGAAGCTCTTCATTTCAGTGTCAAATAAACACTGTGCAAGCTGTTTCTGTTTGCTCTTCTCTTTACTTATTTATTGACATTTTTTGTTTCAACACTGAATAAAACTACAAATCTACTTCACATATATGAGGGTTAGTTTTTGGCTGCTCCCCCCCTTCATGCTGAACATTAATATTAAAAGTTTCTAAAGCAGTAGTTCCATACGGAACTTTTAAAAAATACTCATGCGTGGGTCCCTCTCAGAGTTTTGGTTTGTAAAGTTTAGAATGAGGCCTGGGCATCTCGGTGGGGGTGGGGGGGTTTGTTTTGTGTTTTTGAGAGGGTGATGGTTCTGGTATATAATCCTCATTGAGAACATCCGCACAGGGGACATTGCTTGCTGAAGTGAGAAGATGTGCCTTGAACAGTGTCTTCCTCTGCCAGAGGTTTGGTGTGGGATGTGGTGAGCCCCCTGTGCGGATGCTGAGGTGGCCCTGCTTGCTGGGACATGACTAACTAGCGGCCCACACTGCCAAGAATTCACATACCGGGATCTCAAAAAATTACTTGTGTCCTGACGGTGGTAGTTGAGGTTATTGTTGGTCATCCTTTTACAGGCCAAAGAACCATTAAAGCTTGTTAAAAGTATATTCGTTACTCAGCCACCTTCATTTTGATCATGAAATGACATCTTAAGTTTGTTGTTGTTTTTTTAAGATTTTATTTATTTATTGGAGAGAGAGCAAGAGCACGAGCTGTGGGGAGGGGCAGAGAGAGAAGCAGGCTCCTTGCTCTGCAGGGAGCCCAACTCAGGGCTCGATCCCAGGACCCCAGGATCATGACCTAAGCTGAAGGCAGACGCTTAACTCACTAAGCCACCGAGGCACCCCTTAGTTTTCTAAATATGATAACATTTAAGTCAAGGTTCATTTTTGTGCCCTTAAGGACATCACGTATTTTTTAGGAGGGTTTGTATGTACATAATCTTTGTAATATCCTTCATTTGTAGGCATTTTTAAAGATAGCCGTTGGAGTTTATTCTTTTTTTTTTTCTTTTCCCTAAAAGCGAAGTTAGTAGAAATTGTTCAGAATAGAGTTATATTTTATTTAGGCTTTACTGGTTCACTTCAAAAATAGCAGCTAAGTGATTTTCAAAGAGAAACACGTTTCAAAATTAGAACTTTAAAATGATACGGACTTTTGTTTCTTAATTCCCAACATTTCTGCATCCTCAACAGTCTGGCTCTATTTCTCTTGTGCTTTAAATGTGGGTGATTTTCATCTGTTTTTGTTAGTCTGAGAGAGTTGATATATACCACTATACTCAAATAAATTTAGACAAACTGAAAATAATGTCATTCACTCTACAAAGACTTCAGAGCAGAAGAAGAATAGTCTTTAAGAGGACAACAAATTAAAGTATTTTAATAGTGTTATAGTAGGCTCTCTAAAATTTAGAATCTGGAGTCACTGTCTCTCCCTTGAGGGTGTAGACTTCTATAATTTCATGGATTTTTTTCCTCCCTAAGCCTCATTGGGTCTGCTTTTGACTATAATTCCTATCCTTTTTTTTTTTTTAATTCCTAGTGATAGTGGGCCCTTCTCTGGGCGACCCTGTTTCCTGCTATAGACAAAATGAGGAGTCTAAAAGTTCTGAGCAGATGTGCCGTTAATTCTGGAGGCACATTTTTTTTTTTCTTTTTTGGAAACCCTTCCAGAGACTTTCACACTTTCTCTGTAAGAACGTTCTCCAAGGGAAATGGGAAACTAATGGTTTAGGAAGGCAAATCTAGACGAGCCCCAGAAGGTATGGGTTCACAAGAGGATCACTAGCGACTTGAATCTGTCCAGAAATTGTCAGGGCCCAGGTTTCTAGTTCAGAAGGCCAAACCATAGCTGTTGCTACTGCAAGAACCTGGTAGGATCAAACAGAAAGCACTGCTGAATCTGGGCCCTAGAGGTTCCAGATGTCTGGGAGGTAGGACAGGAGGGGAAAACCCTTCCAAATGTGTAACTGTTTCTGGTCCCTGCCCTCAGGCCCCCCGGGCAGACAAGCTCCATGGCAGCTGCAGTGGAGCAGGTCCAAAGGGGGGGTGTGGTAGGAACATCTGTCATTTTAGCTGAGTTCACATCGACTTTCTGGGTTCTCCAGGGTTTCCCTAAAGTTCTTTCATTCCAGTTTGGCTGGACATGGACTCAGCAAACTGAGACATCCTGCCTGCCCATGGCGATCACCCCACATGCGGTAATGGGAATGTGCCAGTGGGGTTTAGCTTTGCAACTCCAGAGCCACATCCCTTACACAAGACACTGTGGAAGGCAGTGGAGATGTGAAGAGATGAGCCGGAAGTGTTCTTTGCCCCTGATGAGCTGGCCGCCTTGCTGGAAGGTAGAGGAGTGAGGCGTGTCTGAACTCACAGATGGTGTACACTTGGAACTACACGGAGAAGGTGACATTTGACTAGTGTTTTGAATATCCAGAGAATGTGGATGAGCAAAGAGGACAAGGTAGCAGATACTTCAAGCTAGAAAGCCTAGTGCATATGGCATCTTCCCCCCATCCCCTACCACTTAAAGAGAGGGAGCTGAAATAAGACTTGATTAATTTCCTGACACACCTGGGGGCCGGAGGCTGGATGGTTGCATTCTCCCCAGGGGTAGGATTGTCAGCTTTTCAAGATAAGTAAGTAGAATTTCTGGGTCCAGGTTGTCACTGTCATTCGAACCAGTTGTATATCCTCCTGCTTTTCATGGTAAGTGCCAGCTTCTTGTCATTTTGGCGGCATCCCCTGGGCCGTCAGATACAGCCTGACACCTGTGGTTGGCCTCCCTGCCATGTGAGCAGATTGTATGCCCTTGTGTAAAACTGACATTGCACTGCTCTCCCTGTGGATGTTTGAGATCTTGTTCACTCTCTACACCTCCATCTCGCACCATGCATGAATGCCATTCTCTTCAAGAAGTAAGCAAATGAATTTTAAGTCTGTTTCGTGTGGAGATGAGTGCTTGTTGGTTTTGCTGTTTGAATAGAGTAGCACCCTGTATGGTGGTGACTGGGGGAGGGACAGGGAGCTTAGTTCTGTGTTTCAAGGACTGTAAACGCAGCAGCCACTGGGGGCCCCCTCTCGGTACTTCCTGAAAGGAAAGCCAGCCCCGGGAGTGCAGATGAAAGGGGTTCTGGGAAGAGGTGGGCAAAATGGGCAGGTTGAGGTTTCACTGTAAGTTCTCCACTATGACGCTCGGGCTGTTGCCAGAAACTGCATGTGGCTCATTCACACAGTGGTTTTAGTAAGGTGCAGGAGGAACATCTCCCCTCTCTTGTCTCTCTCCCTCGCCCCTGTCACTCCCTTTCCCTCCGTGGCCACCGAGAGAAAAATTCTGGCTCTTCCTAAGTCTGCCAGGCCTTTACTGCCCACCCTGCCTGGGCGCGGGACAGCTGACCACCGGGGAAGGGTGAGCTGCTCGGCAGGTGACCCGAGGTATCTCTGTGTGCTGTCTGTTAACTCCTTTACCAAGTCTGGCTAACCTCTCTTCCTTCTGCCTCCTCTCTTCTGCTAACCTGCTTGCTGACCTGTCCAGACCAACTCTACCAGCAACTTGAGCAAAACCGCCGCCTAACTAACCAACTAAAGCTGGCCCTGAATGAGGATTAAACTTAAGTGGGAAAGAGCTTGGGCTGAATTCTAGGAATGGAGGCCATGGGCAGGAAATCTAAGACTGCCATACCTTCAACTAATAGGGCTGACAACACTTGCTTTCTGCAGAATTGTACATGGAAGGGATTAGCTGAAAAGCTGGCTTCACCTGCATTTTCCTCTTATATCTGGAATAATTAAGTTATCTTTAAACCCCGAAACTGCTTTTGTGGTAAAATTACGTATATGTATATGGATTAAATATTTATAACAGTTCAGCAATCGCAGGTCCTCTTGTTTGAACTGATTCTATTTCCTACAGAGAACTGAGTCCTGCTTTAAGTTAGGAAGCCAAAGCAGAGGAGTAACTATACACACATATATATATTATATATGGGATCCAATATATAATATGTATACACACATAGCTATTACGTATTCATATTCCTAACTTCGTAATATCTGGTATAGTGTTTGATTAAGTGTACCTATGCTTGGGCAAAATAGCTTTTGAAAACAGGAGCTCATGTCAGAAGTCCCTGATTGTCTGAAAGGTATGCTTTTATTCCGTCTTGTGGTGGTGTTGGAACCTGGTGAGAATGTCATGCTAATAATAAATAGAACACTATAAGAATAGTAAGAGAATGTCCTACTGAAGTGTGCATGAAATATGTTGATACTCATTTTTTTTAATGAGCAGCAGAAATAAATCGTTTTAAAAGTTGTCAGAAAACCTACTTATGTCATCTTTGTCTTCTGTGAGATTGTGTTACAACACAGCTCCCAGACCTTTACCTGCCTGTAAGTCAGAAATGTCTGCTGTATTAACTGCAGTGCTGCAGGTACCCGTCCCTGTCCCCACGGCGTACGGCCCGTGGACCTCCGCCAAGCCCCACCGGCGCTTTATTCTGAGTGGACCCTTGGTGAAGGTTCAGCCGACCGCTCTGTGAGAGCCTGCTGTGCCTGTAGTTCCTTTGGGTCAAAGACGTCTTCCCCCTTTGTGGGTCCTTGTCTGGAAATGAGTAATACCTCACCAGCATGCCTGTCCTAATCATCTCATCTTTGTTTGTGACTTATGTTTGCCTGCCTAAATGTACAAACCGCCGCTGTGTCCAAAGTGCAGCTATTCATGACTTAATTTTCTAATCCCACCACAGAGAAAGTGGCTCATGCCAAAGAAGAAAACCTTAGTATGCATCAGATGCTGGATCAGACTTTACTGGAGTTAAACAACATGTGAAAACCTCCTTAGCTGCGACCACATTCTTTCATGTTGTTTTGTTGTTTTATTTTGTTTTGTTTTGTTTGGAAACACCATGCTTACCATAAAACCCCTTAAACGCATTTTTATTTACTTTTACACTGTCACAGAAAAACAGCCACGAAATACCAGCTAGATCAGGGGATGGGGAAGACACACACACATACACACACACACACGCGCGCGCATGCGCGTGAGCCCATGGCAGGGCCGTAATGACTTAAATGTGCCATTTCCCAGGTTGCCGTTGCCACACTTCATAAAGAGTTTTGCAACCCAGTGTACTCAGCCAGTCCAGGAATCCTCACTAAAGCAGAAAGATTTCCACTCAAAGTGCCAACGATGTATTCAACAGGCAGATTAATGATGAAAACGCAATCAGGCGTGGATTGGTGCTACTTTAAACAAAAAGTCCCACTGTGGTCTTTCGTTCAATATTGTACAATTTAGAATTCTGTCCAACACTAATTTATTTTGTCTTGAGTTTTACTATGAGATGAGTCTGGGTCCTGTATGCCTGAATTCACTAAAGCCAAGGGTTTGTAAGGCACGCTGCTCTTGTAAGACTTTTATCTCCTTCTCGTTGGCACACTTGTGGCTCATTACAACTTGTAGGATAGCATTCGATGTGGATTTCCACTCTCCATTTCTCCATGTTAAAGATTTAGGCACTACGTACAATTGGTAAAGAAACATTTTCTTAAGAGTTATAACTATATGTAAACATTGTATAATGGTATGGAATAAAATGCACATTGTAGGACATTTTCTAAATTTGGTGGTCCTGTCATTTGTACCTTTTTACTTTGTGAACTTCGGATGGTGTGGTTGACCTACCTTCCCTCATGAATGGTTTCTTAAAACAGTATCCCAGAGATCGGGGGAAGCTGGGTTTTGTGTGTCATCCTCCTCCCATCACTCCAGGCGGCATCCCTTAGGTCTGTTACAGTTACAACCCAGCAGGAAAGACCCTTTCCAAAAGCCTTTCTCCATGTTATGGGCGCCTATCTGCACACACACAAAGGTTTTTGCAGGGGTTGTACTGTTTGGGGGATTCTCCCTCGAGTCTTAGCTAAGTCTTTAGCCCACACACATCAGATCGTGAGTGAATGCACCAAGCGAGCTCTTGTCCCCCAGCCATGTGACTCTACTTAAAAGTATTGCTCTATAGGGTCTCTGTGATTTTCTGCTTTTGCACTCCTGCTGAGTTCTGAATTCCCACACATCTTCATTCTCTCCAACTTGGAAACTGAAAATACCACTGGTCACTCTTGAAGACTTGAAGCAAACAAAAGGAGATTATAAACAAAATCAGTTGGCCAAACTTGGGCCGCAGGGCGAAAAAGGATGTTCTCTTGAAAAGTGAATGCAGTAGACTGGAAATAAACGAAAACTCATTTGGATGACAGATAATGTTTTCACTAAAAAGGATTAAATATATCTGTAGGTATTCTTCCAAGCCCTCTGATCAGGCATTTTTCTCCCAACAGAAAGGAAGGGCGTGTAAGGCAAAGAACCCAAAAAGAAGCCTGGAGGCCAGGCTTGCGGGTTCCCACTTCTAAAACACGGTCCCCTTTCTCGAGGCAAAGAAACGCTCTAGGTCTCCCCTTGTCTTCAGCACCCCAGGCTCCCTGCTGCCTGTCCTCAGCTAGACCAAGAGTGCCTCTCTGCCTCATTGTAGTCACAGAAGCCTTGAACCCAGCACCCTTTGACTTTGGGAGCCAGGTCTGGCTTCACCTTCACTAGCTGCCTAGCCCATCAAGTCCCTCAATCTGAGATTCTTCATCTATGAAATGGGGACGAGATTAGCACGTAGCTCCCAGGGTATTACCACGGGACTGGAATGTATCACCCATGTCATAAAGCACAGCACCTGGGACATGCTTGATAACCATCAACTGCCTCTGTCCTCATGCCACGTGTGCTCCAGAGACCACCACGAAGGGCCTTCAGCAAGCCTTCACCACCTGACTCGGTGGAGCTAGGCCAACACCTCGCCCCCCAAGACGTTGTTTAGTAATACTGTTCTCAGAGACCATACGCCAGAACCTGTCAGAAGTGCCTCACGGGGGTTCTCTCAGCTTCCCGTCAGTCCCCGTTTCATTAACACGGAGACCGAGGCTTTGACAGTCCATGAAACTACTCAGTCCTGTGGCTCCCGGGGAGTGGGGTCGGGCGTCAGGTTTCAGACCCGCGCAGATCCTCATGTGTTTCAGATGTTGTGCAGCAGAAGAAAAGCCACTGCTAGATGTAGCTAGAACCAGATGAGGCGGCAAACACGGGGGAGGAGACAGGGAAGATGTAGGTGGAATCAGCTTCGGGGCTGCCGTGACCATTAGTGAGTGGTTTACCGCCTAACTTCCTCCCTGGGCTCCAGGGGCCCAGTGAAATCACGAGTTAATGAAGCATCAGGCCAATTCCAAGAATTCTTCCCTGATCTTTCTGATAACAGGGAACACCCTGTCTCCACATGGCACACACCTCGGGTCTGTTCCAATGTGATAATCTGAACATGCCGCCCCTGCCAGGTCAGGAGGAAGATAAGGGCTCTTCCAAGTGGGAGCACCGAGGCTGGAACCTGATACAGTCATCATTTAGAAAACCATGAAGTACAGAGAAATAGTTCAAGATTCATACCCTAAATTCCATTAGCAGGCCCAGATTTCAGAATAAGCAGGTGGAGAAGTTGCTGTGTTCAGGGTAAAACACTGTGGCTCTCCACAGAGAAAGGGTACAAGTAAGGAATCCTCATCTCCCCAGAATGTTTAAATTTATAATGAGAGTTCCATAATCTGTTGCTGAGGGAAAAAAGAAAAACACTTTCTGGATACATTCTTAACTTTTTGAGACTGGCATTGAGGAGAACAATTCCCCTCCTTATTGCTCCTGGAGAGGTCATTAGCAGAAAGAAAATCTAGTTTTTATGTATGCTGGTATGTATTCTCCAGAGTGTAATATTTTGGTTATTTGGAGAGAATTTGGTTATTCTCCAGGAAAAATATTTTTTCCTGGAGAAAAAAAAAAATGTCTTTTTACTTGAACAAGTATTTGAGTGTATGTTAACCATTTTTTCCAACTTGTCAACACTATTTGTAGATGTGATTTTGTTTCAAAATCTGCAGTCAAATCTACATACAGAAGGGAAAAAAAATCTGAATTCTCCAATCAAAACAAAAACTCTGGGGGGTTCAGGGAGCCATCGTTTCCCAAATTGGAGACAGGGGTTTGGGAAAAAATTAGAAATGTCAGGCAGTGCAAGAAGTGTTCCTTCCATTATATATACTTTTTGACGTTGAGAGTTTTCAGAGCTACATTCCTCTAACAGATGTCATAAATTTTGTGTGTCAAACAATGAATGAAGCTATGTTGAGGGTTCACTAACATGAATGCAACTTTTGCCAAGTTTTTGACAAATGGGCATCGACCTAGAGGATAAGACTGGTTCCTGCTGCCTGAGACAGTTTTCTTTCCATCTGTTTCCAAGGCCATGGAGAACAAGAGTCAAGGCCTTATCAGGGCCTGCCAAGGCTGATGCCCTCACTGAAATGCTGATTCAGAGCCCAACTGGAAGGAGGCTTTTAATCAAGGCCTAGAGAGTTTCGATGGCTTGCTCAAGGTCATTCAGCTAGTGGAGTTTAGCTCTCCTGCAGGACCTGGAAAGCAGAGGGGCAAGCTCTGAAACCTGCTCCACCACTCACCGTGACCTCGGTTCATTGTACCATTTTGAGCAGCAGTTTCTTCAGCCTTGAGGGAGAGGGTTTGCCTCTTCACATATTCTGCACTTCTCACAAGCCTGGGAACTAAACCAAGTGGTGTGTGTTGATGCTCCTACCACCTCCAGGCCCTTTTCTGCTCCTCAGCCTGAGCCTTTTCCCCCCTCCCTGGGGGATCCTTAGGGAGACTGAAAGTAACTCTGTTCCTTTTGAGGTGAAAAATCTCCAGGACCATTCCCCCTGGAGGCCATCCGTGGCATGGCCTCCATACCACATATAAAAGCCATTCAGAATACGGTCACTGATGGGACAAATGGCCAAGACACAAACGCTCAAGTAACACTTCCAGAGTCGTTACCAACAGTGCACAGAAGGTAAAGAATGTTTCAAAGCAATAGATTCAAATTCCTTTTTTAAGCAAAACCCTGGCCTTTGAAAATAAGTTTCTATTGCTGTGTTCTCGAACTGCATTTGGACATGCTAGAGAGTGAAGCGGACAGTAGGAATACACGAATACTGCCCAGGGGCCCTGAAGCAGATGTGAACGAAGGCAGGCAGCCCTGGTTCAATCTTGAGCAGCCACAGGGCAGGACAACTGCAGAACCCATGTCTCCAGAGGAAAGCTAGTGATGGCCAAGCAAGCCCTTTGTGTGTGTGGCCCAGGATTGTTCTGTCTCCCAAGGGGCCTCCTGGGCCTGGGCCTGGCTGGTCCAAGGCTCCTCTGGGCGGATGCTGCAGGACCAGCGGGGGAGGGGGGGAGGGAGGGGGGTAAAAGGAAAGCACACTTCATGATGGTGAGTCCTGATCTGTTTTCAACTTTGGAATGCTAGATGCTCAGGAATTGGAATTCTTGTTCCTTAGACTCAGATTGGATATTACACTCCCAGGGACACGCAGTAGGATGGTATAGCCCTTTGGCCTTCCAATGAGCTAGGTTTTGATGGGCTGACCACATTCTGCCTCAGCACCCCCACCCTGCACTCTGTCCCACTTCCTCTGTGAAAACCATTTTTCACACTAAAACAATTTGCCAATAACTACTTGAATCATGCTGTGGTTCTAGGACACCGTTATCTAAAGCAAGCCCTGTCACTATCCCAAAAGGGTTTAGTACTGGTGCTAAAAGCCCAGAGAGTATGTTAGAAGTGTGAGCCAGCCCCCAGGGCAATAGGGTTTTTTCATTTTTGCTCTTAAGGGACTGCTACATATTATATCTCAGAACCCAGACGGGAAGTGATGAATTACTGATTTATTCAGCTTGAAGACTGCCATTCCCATGATTTGTCTTCCTCCTGTGTTCTCACAAAGTACTCCTTTCCAGAATACTCCAGAATTATCTGCCTTAGCACCTTCCCAAGAAATTAAAAAGGAACAAGTTGGAATAACTTGTCTAGGAATAGGAATATAATAAATGTAAAGAAAATGTGCCTAAGTGAAGTGTTTCTAGACTCAAATCCTGGCAAACCCGGTCACATCTCTTCATCCTTGAAAGCTACTGTCTGTTTCTGGGCTTGTGATCTCCCCTCTCCAGCTACCATTTTTTTTACTACTCTGTAATCGCTTGTTCTGCTCACTTTCTCTTAAACACAGAAAGGAATCCCATATTGTCTTCTAGTAGCTAGAGAATAGATGGAGATTAAGATTATACATGACTTGGCCTCTGGGACTAAGAAACTCTACTTCCACTTAAGAAGCATGCACATCATTTTAGAAAGGAACTCTAGGTTGGGGGTTGTAGAACAATATCGAAAAAGCGTAAAATAGGCTTCTTGCCCTCAAAGTCTATAGAAGCAGCAGTGCACACACGTTTAAAAATAATAGGATGTGATTACATGGCAAATTGAGAGTAAATGATAGAGGAGTGCATTGAAAACAGGCATCATGCCTCCTTCCTGGAAGATTGTTAACCACCTAAAACTGGGCCTGCTGCGTCGTTTTCTTAGAAGTACTCCCATCACAGGCGGTTCACGACTCACCCTGACCTCTCAAACCTTAGAAACAAGACCTCCGCTCACTTACAAATGCCTTGGTTTTGCTCTTTACTCAGGCCACCAAGTGTTTTGTTCTTCACTGTAGTTTTCTTCTACCTGACTTTAATTGAAAAAT
This sequence comes from Callorhinus ursinus, assembly GCF_003265705.2. Lineage (NCBI taxonomy): Eukaryota > Metazoa > Chordata > Mammalia > Carnivora > Otariidae > Callorhinus > Callorhinus ursinus. Next base: position 28,290,090 of record NW_027397087.1, read on the forward strand.
TCTCCCTTCTTCCCCACCATCCTATTCTTTGTCTTATGCTGTTTAATTTGTTTTAAATGAATCTTTGGTTTTGTTCTTACCATACCTTTGCTTTTATCCTAGAGCATCTCTCAATCTTTAGAGCAAACAGTAGAGTATAAATAAATTCGTACATAGACTCTTAGAGACTATAAACTCAGCATTCTATGCCAGTAGGGAAATTTGCAGGGATTTCTGGAAAAGCAAATGGATGAGAGATGCCAGGAACACTCCCTTCTTCCGTGGGAAGATCCTCCTTCCCACGGCACTCTTTCTTGTAGCCCTTAGAGAAGACAGTGACCTGATCTGCTGGTCTTCAACCTTCCTAACAGGTTAGGGGCCCTGGGTGTCTCCAGATAATTCATTTTCCAGCTTTCATGGAAAGATGAAAAGTGAGGTGGTGCATGAGAGAACATTGAGTTTCACTACCGTATTGGTAAGAACTGCTGGGGGTCGGGAGCGCTTCTTTTGCTTTTCTAGTTTGGGTTCCTACTCAAAAAGGTAAGTGCTAGGGATCAATATGGTGTAATTAAATTTGAGTGACAAAGACTCTAACCCAAAGAATTGATCCCAATTTGTATAACAGCAGTGGATGTGTATTATGTATTTAAAGGAACATGTAAATTTCATGCAGCAATTTGCAAGTTCAAATGAAAAGTTCTGCCATATTTGGATACAAGGTTGCAAGGTAAATAAGCCAGAATGTATACATAAGGTACACGCCACAATATAATTGTATACACTTTGAGTTTTTCATTTGTCACATGTTATTAACACTATAGAGAAAATCAGTAAAGGAAAAGTCATTCATAATCTCACCACCACTTTTAAAAGTAATTATTTTTCATATGTTTTGCCTGTATGTATATTTAGGTCTTTTTATTCAAAACTTAGTATTTTTTATCCAAAAATTTTTGCATAGGTAGCTACTTCCTATGCTGCTACGCTAGTCTTCATGTATTATTATATGGTATTGCATCTGGTTAATGTACCATAATTTGTTATTCTATTTTTGATCATTTGGAATGTTTCTGATTTTTTTTTTTTTGCTTTCATAACTAGAACTGGTGAGATTCATTATAATTTTGGATATTTCTGACTGATGGGACATGAAAACATACACTTACAGGGGAGAAAAAAGCTATTTCTTTTTAAGTACAGGCATACCCTAAATATGCTCTAGCCAGGACCAGACAGCCCATTTGGGTTCTGAGCTTTGGGTTCTTAAAAAAGAAACAAAACAAACACTTCCCAAACTGGTTGAAATAGAAACTTTTGAGAAATCTAGCTCCACATGTGGTCTCCGTTTCTGCCCAATCTCCTCCCGCCAACAAAAACACAGAAACTTGAGCTTTGAGCAATGGTCTCACAGCAGTTACCCTGCTCCTTCCTATACCCCATGTCTAGACCCAGAACTGATAAATGTGAATAACGGGCATGGAGGCTCGGTGGCGCCGTCCAGGGCCATTCTTGCTTCAGTTTCGGGAAGCCCCTTCCTTACTGATAATGAACAGTGACGGAGGGGAGCAGCAGTAATAGAGTAACTTCAGCTATACTACAGAGGACACCGCCTGGGACAGTGGTTACAATCCCAGGCTTGGAAGTTAGAGCAGAATTGGAAGGCCACCCATGGCTGTGTGACTTAACTTTTCTGTCTGCAAAACGGGGAGGTGATACTAATAGTACCTGCACTAAGGTCATGACTATGGAAGGTAATACATGTCAAGTTGTTAGTACCGTGCCTGATACAAAAACTCCAGGATGGACAACTTCTTTTGTTGTGTTATCATCCCTGAAACACACCTGAGTCTCGAGTCCCTGCAACCAGCCCTTATAGCCACTCTCCCCAGGCTTCTAAGGAAAGCCCTTGTCCCTTCCATACTCACCCCTGTGAGGCTGCCTCGGATGCCCATCAGGACGGTTCAGGGCCAGATGGTTCAGTGGGTTCTTCCCCCTCTTAAGTTACAAGGAGGCAAGGCTTTGTGGCCCTTCAGCACTCAAATCCAGCATTGGGAAACAAAACAGCCCCTCTCCAGTGGGGAGGAGAGGGGCCTGAGTAGACCCTCAGTGACCGAGGCATCGACCAACCATCACCATCTCTCAGGGAGTCACCTCTTCCATGGCATCCAGAAGAGAGCACCCAGGTCCTCTGTCTCCACCAGAGCATGATGGGGGGTTCCCTCCAGGGTTTGGTTTCCTGGGGACTTCTCAATAACACTGAAAACCCAGCTCACCTAGTTGTTGATCTTACTCTCAGACACTAGAGCGTTAGTTAGGGCACTTGAAAGTTTTCTTCAGATGATAAAATACTTCATCCTCCTCTGGTGGAATCCTTCATATCTAAGGTCCTGCTTCATGGTTTCTTCTGTTGGGATGCAGTTCCTGCCTTCTGTATCTTTAGTCTTGAAAGACGGGGTTGGCAGGAGGAAGCAGGCTGTCCTCATTTGGAGCAGATCCTAGATATGTGGGAGGAGGCAGGAGCACAAGCTTCTTAGCTGTGGCTTTTGTCTAGAGAGGTGGGTGTGGGGCAGGGTGCAGCGACCCACCAGCCAGCACCAGGAACTAAAGCCAAGCACCTGCTCTGTGCTTTTGGGTCTGGTTGGCCTGGGTATCTGACACTAGGGAACATCTTTCCTTTCACACCCTATTGTCTGGGGCTTCAGTTACATTCTTGACTCAGAGCCCAGGAATGGGGAGAGCAAGCACTCCAAAAATCCTTAGAGCAGTGACTCACTTAGGTTTGCAGCCTCCCTAACAATGAGGCACGCAACTGGTCTTCCAAGTGGAGGGTGTCACCACTACCTCCAAATAGCTGGGTGAGCATCTCTTGGCCTCAGCGCTGGTGTTAAGATGGGTCCTACAAGGATGGGTCCTGAGTGCATCAGCAAAAGAAGAGCACCCAAAAGAAAAGGAGATAGAATTTAATATTTTATATACCCCCCCAAAAAAGCATTGATGAAGTCATCATTGGAAAAATCTGAATGTCCTTGGTCTATTTCCACTTATTCTATAGTGATATTTTATTTCAATTTATGTGTAAATGGTGTCATAAGGGGACTGCATATCTCATCGCTGCCCACCACCAAGAGGAGCTGGGTTCCTCTGCAAGCTTCTCACTTGTGCCCTTGACTCTCCCAAGGACTCCATCCCACCTTCCCCCAACGCACGCTCACACATGCCCACACCCAGAGCCATCATCATTGCCTCCACCACCACCCACATGGGACAAACGCCAACCACAGTTACATCTTATGTGTTATGTTTCATGTGTTTTTGTGAGTCTGCAACACTGACAAAACCTGGTTCTATCCCTGGTTCTTCCCAGCGAACAACTGGGGAACTTGAGGCAAGTTACTTGGCCTCTCTGAATTTCAGTTTCCTCCTCTGTGAAAGCCTATCCTTTAGGGTTATGTTAAAGAATAAAAGGTAAAATGTGTCCAGGCCACCTGACAGGCTGTCAGTAATTAGTAGGGCTGTTAATGCCCTTTCTTCACTCCTGGCCCATCCTAAAAGGTAGATAGAACAGGTCCCTCCTCTGAGAGAACCACCACCATTCCCCACCATCCCGTGTTAGTCTGAGGGACTTTGTAGGGAAACATCACCCTTCGAAGTAGCTTCCTGAGTCTCCTGCCCCCACTACCCCAAACTTTTAAAGGGGAGGAGCTTCCCTGGAGAGAGGCTTACTCAAAGGGTGACACTGTCACCATTTTCTGAGGTCAGTGCCTATTTTTTTCTTTTAGTGTCAGCCATCAACTGGAGACCGCATGAGTGTGTCTAAGGAGCCTGGGCCAAGGATGCCTCAGGGAGCGAGCCCATCTTGGAAGGGGAGGGCCAGCACTGCGCCTTCTGGAGTTCAAGTTATGCATTTCCCATGAAGGCCCTTTCCCAGGCCCCTGTGGCCACGAAGCCCAAGGGGACTCAGTGGCGGGACGGTAGGGAGAAAGTGTACATTAGCACTTCCCACATTTAAATGAGCACAGGAATCACCTGGAACCTTGTCCAAATGCAGGTTCTGGCTGTGGTCTGAGGCAGGCTGGAGGGTCTGTATTTCTCACCAGCTCCAGGTGATGCCAGCGCTGCTGGTGGGTGGACCACAGTTGGAAGAGCAGGGCTCGGAGGTGTGACTTGGAATGTAACATTGGCATTACTCAGAGAGACTATAGATGTCCTGTGGGTGGGGAGAAGAAACAGAAAATAACTCATTTGGCTCAGAAGTCACAGTCCAGGAAGGGAAGACATGATGCCCACACCATGCTCAGGCTCTGAGGGTGAGGCCAGCCTGGAATTCCACAAGACTATCCCATGAGAAAGAAGGAATTCCTCACCAGGAAGTTGGGGCATCTCAGGAAGGGGATATGAACACGAGGTCACCCAAACTCATCCAAGTCCGTTCCAGCCCTCCCGGGACCACAGCTGGCCTTTGGGGAAGCTAAGGCACCAGCAAGGACTAGCGTGAGGCAAGTGAGGCACCAGGTGCAAAATTTGAGGTTCTCACTCTCAAGGTCATGCAGTATTTGTGTGTGAGGCCTCCTTGACCTCTGTGCCCTTGAGGCTTCACCTGCTAAGGCAGGTGCTAGTCATGCTCCAGTTTCCCACTTTGATATTTGATCTAGGACAGCCAGCTAGACCCTCCGTGCCTCTGGTTTTCCCTCAAGAAAATAAGATAAGAACTAAGTGAAAGCAGGGAAGAAAGTCACTTACCATAACCTTCTTTGGAATTTATTTATCTTGGAAGGTCTGGCACCTAATCCAGGACCTAGAGTGAAGTAAGTGTTCAACAAATGCTTTGTTCAATGAAGGATTGGATACTATTACTAAATAGAAAGGACTTTTGATGAGCAGTTGCCCCCTGTCAAAGAGCAGGGGCTATTTTTTCATGGTCTTTGCACTTAGTGTGTTCCTAGAATATAACAGAGGTCAATAAAAGTCTGTTGAATTTGATAGAGGTGAAACCCATTCTGTGTGGAAATAAAGTTAGTACTTGTTTTACCAAGTGTCAAATGAGAGGCACCTGGGTGGCTCAGTCGTTAAGCGTCTGCCTTCAGCTCACGTCATGGTCCCAGGGTCCTGGGATCGAGCCCCGCATCGGGCTCCCTGCTCAGTGGGAAACCTGCTCTCCCCCTCCCATTCCCCCTGCTTGTGTTCCTGCTCTCGCTGTCTCTCTCTGTCAAATAAATAAAATCTTTATAAAAAAGTGTCAAATGAGAGACTTTCAAAATATTTTTCTTTATTCTTCTTGAAATTCCTGTATTAATAATTTATTCCTTTGACTTTCATTTTCCTTACCCACTTCTCTTATTTTAAAATACCAGAACCAGGGTGCCTGAGTAGCACAGTCAGTTGGGTGACTGATCTCTTGGTTTTAGCTCGGGTCATGATCTTAGGGTCGTGAGATCAAGCCCCGTGTCGGGCTCTGCACTTAGCAGGGAGTCTGCTTGAGACTCTTTCTCCCTTTCTCCCTCTGCCCCTCCCCCCACTCTCTCTCTCTAAAAAATAAATAAAATCTTTAAAATAAAATAAGTTACCGGGATGCCTGGGTGGCTCAGTCGGTTAAGCGTGTGCCTTCGGCTCAGGTCATGATCCCAGGGTCCTGGGATCGAGCCCCGCATCGGGCTCCTTGCTCAGCAGGGAGCCTGCTTCTCCCTCTCCATCTGCTGCTCCCCCTGCTTGTGCGCTCTCTCTCTCTCTCTCTGTATCTCTGTGTCTCGAATGAATAAATAAAATCTTTAAAAAATAATAATAAATAAAAATTTTTAAAAAATACCAGAACCAGCAGTACCTGGGTGGCTCAGTTGGTTAAAGGTCCAACTCTTGGTTTAGGCTTAGGTTGTGATCTCCAGGTCATTGAGATGGGGCCCTGCTGGGCTCTATGCTCAGCAGGGAGTCGGCTTGAGATTCTCTCTCTCCCTCTGCCTCCCCCCCTCCTTGTGTGCTTGCTCTCTCTCTAATAAATAAATAAATCTCTTTTATAAATAAATAATAAAATAAAATAAAATAAAATACCAGAACCACAAGAAAAGGATTACATTAACCAAAAACAAAACTTACCCTCGTGTGTCTTTGTCCTGGGAATTTTATAAACTAGGCAAATTATCACCTATGGGCCAAATTCAACCCACCACCTGTTTTTGTACAACCTGAGAGCTAAGATTGGTTTTTAAATTTTTTAATGGTTGAAAAAAATTCAGAAGAAGAAGAATAGTTCATGATATGTGAAAAGTATATGAGATTCACATTTCATTGTTTATAAAGTTTTATTGGAACGGTCATATCCATTCAATTATGTGATGTCTAGGGCTGCTTTTGTGCTACAGCTATGGAGCTGAGTAGTCATAACAGAGACTTGTGGTCCAAACGTCTAAAATATTTACTATCTGGCTTTTTACAGAAAAGGTTTGCTGACTATCTACTCTGAAGGGAGGCTCTTCTACTTATCCCATCAGCTTGTTCCAGTAGTTTTTACTAAATCACTAGATATAATCTAGTGAGGAAGTGATAATCTGTGAGATACCTAGATTCCTAGAAAGTTTTGTATAAATAGAAATCTTATGAATAAAATCATTTTTAAAAGATTTTATTTATTTATTTTAGAGAGAGAGAGAGAATGGGCAAAGGGAGGGGCAGAGGGAGAGGGAGAAGCAGACTCCCCACTGAGCAGGGAGCCCGATGTAGGACTCGATCCCTGAGATCATGACCCGAGCTGAAGGCAGACGCTTAACCGACTGAGCCACCCAGACCCCTAAAATCATATTTCAGAATATTTCTTATATTGCTACTTAAAGTAATTATTTTGGTTTAGAGAAATGAAAACATTCTCTCTCTGAGTTTTGGCAGTCAGGTTTGTCTGAAGCAGGCACCGCATTGTCCCAGAGGCACCTTCTCTTTATCTTTTCTCTGCTCCTAATTCTTGGGGCTCGGGCCATCGGTGCTGATGCACTCCATACTTCATCTCAGTCTCAGCTCACTGGAGGCAGACTGTTTGAATTATGATTCAAGTAAGAAAGAGACCTTTCCCAGGGGTAGAGAAGGAAGTGATTTACTCCAGGTACTCCCAACAATATGCCTGGGGAATCATCTGCGTGCAGCCAAATGGTTTCCATACTGTAAAGAGTGTGTGTGTGTGTGTGTGTGTGTGTGTGTGTGTGTGTGTGTGTGTG
>NW_027397087.1:28297274-28317676 GCF_003265705.2 Callorhinus ursinus
TGTGTGTGTGTGTGTGTGTGTGTGTGTGTGTGTGTGTGTGTGTGTGTTGGGAGGCCAGGAGGTGGGGGGACGTGGGGAGGATGGGATAGGAATTCCAGAATTGGTATTTCTCCCATTGTCCCCCACCCCACCCTCAAGCTTCTCCGTAAAGATGGGATTGTCATGTTGGCCCCCACATCCCTACTCTCTCCCCAAACTCCTAGTTTTGCAGCTGCTCAACTTCAGGGAAAGTGAACTTGGGTTGAGTTGGCAGCACAGGGATTTTTCAAGCCAGACATCACCTCCCAGTTAGGAGAGCTGATGAAGTTTGATCCCAGTCTGAAAGTTGTGATTTCCTCTGGTTCTCTGGAATTCTAGATTCTCCTGGATTTGCCAGAGGGGTTTGATTGGTCTCCCCAGGATGAGCCTTGAAGCTCCATTTTTCCCTTCTTACTGTAGAGTGTCTCAGCCGAGTGCTATTTGAGAACTCACAGAGCAGTAGCAGCGTGGGAGTCTCCGAGCCCCACTCTGGACTGCTGGGGAGCAATTTAAAAGTCAGCTCCACCTTCAGGATGTGAACTGAAGGGAGTTAATGGAAAACAGCAGGCTTTCATTCTGCCTGCACCAATGAATTTTTCCATCTCCCTGTTTTCATAGTGTAACGTGTTAGATGTCATGAAATACCTGTAAGCAAAGAATCCCCAATCTCTTCCTGATGTGAAGAAACTTTGAATTTGCCCAGAATCATAAAATCAAAGTACTACCGTACTCGCAAGACTTCTGACACCAGACGTGTGGCTTTTCCACACTTCAGGCCTTTCCCCGATGTTAGCCCGGGTGCCCTACAGTTCAGTTCGGTCCTAACACTCTCTACCTGGAGTTAGCATCAGATCCCACAAGTTCAGGGCTCAGTCCCCCGAGACTGCCCCCACTTAAGGCACCAGTCACAAGTCCCAGGCTGTCACCTGTACTTCTCACCAACTGGCTAGAAGTCAGAGTTCCCGTGATCCCTTCCTTGGCTTCAATAATTCGCTAGAGTGGCTCACAGAAATCAGGGAAACAGGTCTCACCAGTTTATTATAAAGGACATAGTAAAGATAATGAATGAAGAGGCAAATGAAGAGATGCATAGGACAAGATCCAGAAGGGTCCTGAGCCCAGGACTTTCTGTGCCTGTGGAGGGGGAGTCAGCCACCATCCCAGCATGCAGGTGTGCTCGCCAACACAGAAGCTCCCCAATCCGGTATGGTTGGAATTGTTACGGAGGCTTCATCGTGTAGGCATGGTTGATGATTAACACCATTTCCAGCCCCCTGTCCTCTCCAGAGAAAGGGGGTTGAGGCTGAAAGTTCTAAGCTCCTGATTATCCTTGGTCCTTCTGATCAGATTCCACCAAGAGTCACCTCCTGGTGGTCTTTTATAGGAAACAGGGAAGGAACTGAGCCTTGTGACCCATTTGGTACCAGCTGAACCCGAAGCTTGAGCAGATATGCGGGAGTGAGAGAGCAGAAGGAGGCTAGAAAGGAGGTGAGGGACAGGCCAAAGTCTTGGGAAGGGCCTTTCACAGCCTCAAACAGGGCCATCTGGTGTGCAGACCCCACTGACACAGGACCTCTGGCCGAAGAACAGTTTTCGAAGGCCTGTGAAAACATGTGAGATGAGAAAAACAAGGAATGGATCTAAAACAAGGAGAAAAGTATAAAATGGAAAGTAAAGCATTTTAATTAAACATCTCTACAACATACGGTTATGTCAAATGCATTTTTAAATTATGTATTTATAAATCCTTCATATTTGGAAATAATGGTATGGTTTGACTTTTCTCACTCCATAAAATTTCTTGTGCCTGTGTGATGACAGCTTACAACTCACAATCATATAGTAAATGGATGACTAGTAGCTACATAACTTCAAAAGCAAAATTCATTTTGATTTGTTTTTGCTATGCAAAAATGTTATATTTCATGGGAAATACGGGTATATTCTCATGTGTTTGATATGCTGTGGAATGTGAATTCCATAATTAATTGAAAGGCCTTGGGGCCTGTTACCGTCTAAAACCAGCCCTGATCACAGGCCCTGGAATTGAGGGTGCGGGCCAACTTGAACCAGATCTCTGAGGGGTAAGATGGAGGTCCCAGCTGATATCAGATAATAAATGCATTGAGTAAGCTCAAAACCTTTCCATGCAGAGTCCATCTGTACACAAGTGCTTTAAACCCTGAAGGGCTCTTCCAGTGTATGAGCTTTTAGATGGTGGGAGTGAAGCTTTCTGGAAAGCCTTACAGGTATAGTGAACTGGTAGGCCGAGTCTCTGCCAGGGCTAATGTAAGTCATGAAACAGAAAGTAAACCAGAATGAGGAGGTGATATGTTACTGCTGGGCTAGTGGCAGGGGGCCTGGGTGTGAGGCAAGGAGCTGCAGGGGGGCCTCTGGCCTGGACCAGCCGGCCTGCAGCATCACTGAGCCGTGGTAGGTCTCCTGATGGCTGCAGGAATGTCCCGTCACCCATGCAAGCTCTGAAAGCTGACACTGGTTGCTGTTTTCCCTCTGAAGGATGCCCCCCACCGCCCCCTGCCCCCTGTTCACTCTTACGCTTGAGAAAAGAGTGCTCCCCAGCCTTCTCCCCACCCGCACCAGTTTTTTGTCTTTAGTGTTCCCAGGCTGTCTTGTCCTACCCAGCTGCATTCTGTCCTGTCCCCAGCCCACCCCAGCCAGCTTTCCTTGACGGTAGCTGGTAGACACTTGCTCCGAACACTGGCAGGCTGGCTTCAGAGCTCTGCGTGGCAGAGAGGGAGAGGCCAGACCAGGGGGACATCCGCAGCTGGGCCTCACAGGCCCGGGAGTGACTGTGGGAGAGGCCAGGCTGCTCTCCTCACCCCTCCTTCACTGGCTCTGCGCAGACAACCTCAGCCCGACGTGTCCAGGGAGGAGGCGCTGGTTATGAGGCCACTGCTGTTGGTCTGCTCTTCACTGGCAGGTGACCTGCACGGGGCAGTTTAAAAGGTCTGTGGGTCTCTCTGCCACTGCCACTGGTGTCAGTGACCAGAAGGGCCAAGGCCAAAGAGCAAAGAGTGGCCTTCCTCCGGAGAGTAGACCTGGCCCTCCTTCCCCGGGGAGACCCTACTCCTTCCTCACCCACCAGTGCATTTTGCGCCCTAAGGTCTAACAGTGTCACAACAATGGGAACTCACATTCATCTAGCGCTCCCCTGCTCCCAGCAAACATTTACATATTTTGTTTGATTTTGACAGTGATGCCAGAAACAAGGGAGGGGGCAGTCATCAGAACTATGCCCATTTGATCCATGAGGAAACAGCTCAAGGGTGAACTGGCTGGCCAGTGTTCTGGGGCTGGTAAGAGGGTGAGCCGAGTGAGGTTGGAACCTGGTTCTTCTGACTCCAAAGTGTGTGGGCTTTGACCCTGAACCCACCGGGACGCACCAGCTGATGCTAAGCAGCCAACCAGGCCAGGAGCATGGATTTGGAATAGGAGTATACCAACATGGTTCTAGAACCAGAATTTCTGTCTCAGGAAACTTTCAAGGCTCTTAAAATGCTGACATCACGTAAAGTCATTGAGAGAGAGAGAGAGAGAGAGAGAGAGAGAGAGAGAGTGTGTGTGTGTGTGTGTGTGTGTGTGTGTGATCTTATTTTATCTTATTTTTATTTTCCAGTTTTATTGAGAAATAACTGACATCACCATATATACTTAAGGTATATAGCCTGACGGTGTGATTCACATATATTGTGACATGATGACCACAGTAGGTGAGAGAACTCTTAGGATTGATTCTCTTAACAACATCCCTGTACGTCATACGGCAGTGTTAGTTCTAGTCATCATGTTGGACGGGACATCTCCAGTACTTACTTATTGATCCCTGGGAGTTTGTACCTTCTGACCACCATCCTATTTCTGTCTCCTTCTTCTGCCTCTGGTAACCACAAATCTGACCCCCCCCCTCTCTGTCTCCCTCCCCGCCCCTTTAATATGAGTCTAGTGGGCACACGATGCTGCATTAGTGTCAGGTGTACCACATAGTGATTCAACAATTCTGTACAGCTGTGCTCGCCACAAGTGTAGCCACCATCCGTCCCATTACATCACTGTTTATTCCTTATTCGTTCCATAACTGGAAAACTACTTCCCACTCCCCTTCACCCATTTTGCCCAACCCTCGACACCCTCCCCTCTGGGAACCATCAGTTTGTTCTCTGATTCTGCTTTTATTTGTTGATTCATTTGGCTTTTTTTAAACTTATGAGTGGAATCATATGGTATTTGTCTTTCTCAGGCCTACTTATTTCACTTAACATAATACCCACCGGGTACATCCATGTTGTCTCAAATGGCACAATCTCCTCCTTTTTATGGCCGTGTAATCTTCCTGTGTGTGTGTGTGTGTGTGTGTGTGTGTATACCACATTTTCCTTATCCATTCATCTGTTGATGGACACTTGGGCTGCTTCCATGTCTTGGCTATTGTAAATAATGCTACAATAACCATAGGGGTGCATACATCTTTTTGAGTTAGTGTTTTTGGTTTCCCTGGATAAATATCCAGTAGTGGAATCAGATCATATGGGAGTTCTATTTGTCATCTTTTGAGGAATTTCCATCCTGTTTTCTGGCTGCCACCAATCTGCATTCCCACCAACAGTACACAAGCGTTCCTTTCTCTCCACATCCTTACCAACGCTTGTTATTTCTTATCTTTTTTATTTTAGCCATTTTAACTGGTGTTAGGTGATAATTTATTGTGGTTTTGATTTTTATTTCCCTGATGATGAGTGATGTGGAGCATCTTTTCATGTGTCTGTTGGCCATGTGTATGTCTTCTTTGGAAAAATGTCTATTCAGATCCTCTGCCCATCTTTTTTTTTTTTAAGATTTTATTTATTTATTTGACAGAGAGAGACACAGCGAGAGAGGGAACACAAGCAAGGGGAGTGGGAGAGGGAGAAGCAGGCCTCCCGCTGAGCAGGGAGCCCGATGTAGGGCTTGATCCCAGGACCCTGGGATCATGACCTGAGCCGAAGACAGATGCCTAACGACCGAGCCACCCAGGCGCCCCTCTCTGCCCATCTTTTAATAGGAGTGCTTTTTTGGTGTTGAATTGTGTAAGTTCTTTATATATTTTGGATATTAACTCCTTATCAGAAATATATTAGCAAATATCTTCTCCCATTCAGTAGGTTGTCTTGGTTTTGTTGATGGTTTCCTTTGCTGTGCAAAAGCATTTTATTTTGATGTAGTCCCAGTAGTCTATTTTAGCTTTTGTTTCCCTTGCCTCAGGAGATGTATCTAGGAGAATTGCCTGTGCTTGGGGCAGGTCTCAGGTCTCAGCTACAGCCAGTGTCAGAGAAATTACTGCCTGTGTTCTCTTCTAGGATTTTTATAGTGTCAGGTCGCACATTTAGATCTTTAATCCATTTTGAGTTTATTTTTGTGTATGGTGTAAGAAAGTGGTCCAGTTTCATTCTTTTGCCTGTAGCTGTCCAGTTTTCCCAGCACTGTTTATTGAAAAGACTGTTTTTCCCCATTTATATTCTTGCCTCCTTTGTCATAAGTTAATTGACCATATAATCGTGGGTTTATTTTTGGGGTCTCTCTCTTCTGTTGATCTGTGTCTCTTTCTGTGCCCATACCAGACTGTTTTGATTACTACAGCTTGTAGTATACCTTGAAATCTGGAATTGTGATACCTCCAGCTTTTAGTATTTATAAATTGTAGTATTATTTGTTCCAGTTTTGTGAAGAATGCTGTTGGTATTTTGAGAGGGATTGCACTGTATCTGTAGATTGAAAAGCCATTGAATTTTAGAAGGAAAGATCATCTTGCTTATAGCAAGATTCAGTGCATTCATTCATTCATATATTCATTTACTCAACAAGTTTATATATTGAACACTACTTCATGTCCAATAGATGCAAACCAATTAGCCAAAAATCAGCGCACCCCAAAACCCAATCCACTGAATGATCAATTCACGCAGTTTGTCAATTTAATCGATTTGTCAAATGACTAGTTTACTGGTTTAACCAAATTTACTCACTGTAATTATAACAGCCTGAACAGTAATATTTTAATGACTAAAATGTTGGCTAAACAGAAATGTGCAGAAAAAAAATTTTTTTCCCACATGTAACACTATTTTTCCAGGCAAAATTCCAGCCTTTAACTATATGATAGGATTGTTTTGTCTACTTCTGGTTTCTTGACGTGTTTTTGAATATAAGTATATATTTTCAGACTTGAAACATTTCAACATTTTTCATCAGTTTCTCAAAAGTCATGTAAGCCTTAACTTTATAGAGTCAGGGTAGAGAAGTGGTTAACACAGCACAGCTCCAACCTGGAGCCAGCCTGCCTGGTATAGCAGTCCAGCTCTGCCCCTTTCTTAAGGGCCACACTTTGGTCAGGTTATTTCTACACACATGATATGATCTCAGTCATATTACACATAAACGCCAAGGGAAAAAACACACCGCAATAATAACAGAGCTATTTCTGGGTGGTGGGACTGTGAGTACTTTGCCTTCCGTATGACTTTTCTGTGTGTCTGATTTTTAAGACATAGTTTTAGTAATGTTACGTGTTCCTTATGTAAGAGGAACTACACCAAAGAGCTTCATACGTTGTTTTATTTAATCCTCATAACAAACACACAAGATAGGTAATATTCTAACCATTTTACAAAGAAACTGAGGCTCTGAAGCATTAATTAACTTGCATGGTTCCCACACCTCAGAGGAATCTGACTTCCTCTGTCTGACTTCAAAGTTCATTTTAAGTTTTATTTCCACTGACTCAACCTAAGAGTCCTTCTCTGTTAAATGGACATAAGACCTGCCTCTCAAAATATGGAGGGAGGATGGAATGAGATGATCGGTATGAAAGCCCACTGCAAATGATAAAGCCCTCTACAAAGAATAGTATAATAAGTAGCATGTGTTGTATTCACTGTGCTAGTCTAAGGCTTTGCATCTATCATGTGTCTTCAGTCATCTGAATGACCCTGGGAAGCAGGTGGCCCTTATGATCCCCATTTTACAGAACAGGATATCAAGGAACAGAGAAGGCAACATGCCACGATCACACAACTGTACGTGACATTCATTATCTAGATGGAGCCTTTCCATTGTAAATGACTTCTGGGTCATTTTCCCCAATCTTCCCCACGGGTTCCTCAGGGATGCACATTGCAGAGAAAGGGAACCACCTTCCTAGGTGTCAGTCCACTTGGCTCAGGAGGAGGTGGATGGTGGGTGGGGAGACAGGTCGGAGAGCAGAGTTCAGGCCTTAGATCCATGCCTTCCGCGGTGCACATTGACCTTGCTTTCCCAGGACTCGGGATAACCACAACTCCAAGGACACTGCTGCCACCTGCTGTTCACACATCATCCAAGGGCTTCTCAGGATCCTCATCCCTCCTTCCCAGACCCCTTCTAGGACCTGGGTAAAAGAATATCAGCCTTTGCTCGATTTCAAATGCAGGAAGAATAAACCCTTAGGGGAAGTAGAAGGGCTCCAACAGGAGAGCAGAGATACACTCTGGGCCATGGGACCATGGAGGCGAGGCCCTTGGCTTCTTTGAGTCTGTGTCTTCGTCTGCAAAATGAAGACAACAGTAATAACTGCTTCATACAATTGTTTTTAAGATGAAATGAGATATTTTTCCCCCTCTACAATCTACCTTCTTACCAGAAAAAAAGTTAGATATGTAAAGGGCCAGCCAGGATAGGGAACAAGTAAACATCCCCACAAGCCTGAAATCACCTCTGCTTACATTAACATTTTTAACAATTAAAAAACATCTTTTCTGGGGCACCTGGGTGGTCGTCTGCCTTCGGCTCAGGTCATGAGTATGGGTCCCGGGATCAAGCCTGGGTCAGGCTCCCTGCTCAGCAGGGAGTCAGCTTCTCCCTCTGCCTCTGCCCCTCCCCCTGCTAGTGCTCTCTCTTGCTCTCTCTCTCTCTCAAATAAATAAATAAAATATATAAAAACAATAAAGTAAGATTAAAAATAAAAACATTTTTTCTAATAAAGCATTCCCCTTTATATTTTGCTACTACTTTTGAATTTATCAAAATTAAGGCTCAAGTCATTTTCTGTGTGTTTTATTAACAATATGTGAAAACGGGGCACCTGGGTGGCTCAGTTGGTTAAGCCTCTGTCTTCTGCTTGGGTTATGACCTCAGGGTCCTGGGATCGAGCCCCGTGTCGGGCTCCCTGCTCCGTGGGAAGACTGCTTCTCCCTTTCCCACTCCTCCTGCTTGTGTTCCCTCTCTTGTTGTCTCTCTCTCTCTCAAATAGATAAATAAAATCTTTAAAAAAAAAAAAAAGAGTATCTGAAAACCAGGGGAGGTGAATGGAGGGGGATGAGGTAACTGGATGATGGGCATTAAGGAGGGTACTTGTAATGAGCACTGGATGTTATATGCAACTGATGACTCACTAAATTCTATCCCTATAACTAATTATACACTCTATGTTAATTAACTTGAGTTTAAATTTTAAAAAATAAGGTTTTTTAAAAATCTAAAAAAAAAAAAAGAAGAATATCTGAACCAGCTCAGATATGGTGGCTCAGTCAGTTAAGTGTCTCTTTTTTTTTTTTAGATTTTATTTATTTATTCACTTGAGAGAGCGAGAATGAGAGAGAGAGCACATGAGAGGGGGGAGGGTCAGAGGGAGAAGCAGACTCCCTGCTTCAGACTCCTGATGCGGGACTCGATCCCGAGACTCCAGGATCATGACCTGAGCCGAAGGCAGTTGCTTAAGCAACTGAGCCACCCAGGCTCCCCAAGTGTCTGACTCTTGATATCAGCTCAGGTCATAATATCAGGGTCCTGAGATTGAGCCCCGCCTCGGGCTCCATGCCCAGCATGGACCCTGCTTAAGATTCTCTCCCTCTCCCTCTGCTGCTCCCTCCCCCACCTCTCTCTCTCCCTCTCTAAAAAAAAAAAATTAAAAAGAATATCTGAACCAGAATATGAAATAGTGAAAAGGGGTATCTGATTTTTCTTTATATTTTTTACTTAAATCCAATTAACTAACATATAGTGTATAATTAGTTTCAGAGGTACAGATCAGTGATTCATCAGTCTTATATCATACCCAATGCTCATTACATCACGTGCCCTCCTTAATGTCCATCACCCAGTTACCCTCCCCTCCAGCAACCCTCAGTTTCTTATGATTAAGAGTCTCTTATGAAAAAAAAATGATTTTGTCCTGTTTTATTTTTCCCTCCCTTCCCTTACACTCCTCTGTTTTGTTTCTTAAATTTCGACATATGAGTGAAATCATATGATAATTGTCTTTCTCTGAATGACTCATTTCACTTAGCATAATACTCTTGAGTTCTATCCACATCATTGCAAATGGCAAGATTTCATTTTTTGATGGCTGAGTAGTATTCCATTCATCTTCTTTATCCATTCATCTGTCGATGGATGTTTGGCTATTTTGGACATTGCTGCTAAAGCATTGGGGTGCAGGTAAGTACAAACTACATTTGTATCTTTGGGGTAAATACCTAGTAGTGCAATTGCTGGGTCATAGGGTAGCTCTATTTTCAAGTTTTTGAGGAACGTCCATACTGTTTTCCAGAGTGGCTGTACCAGCTTGCATTCCCACCAACAGTGTAGGAGGGTTCCCCTTTCTCCACATCCCCGCCAACATCTGTCATTTCCTGAGTGGTTAATTTTAGCCATTCTGATTGGTGTGAGGTGGTATCTCATTGTGGTTTTGATTTGTATCTCCCTGATGCCGAGTGATGTTGAGCACTTTTTCATGTGTCTATTGGCCATTTGGATGTCTTCTTTGCAGAAATGTCTGTTCAGAAATGTCTTCTGCCCATTTCTTGATTAGATTATTTGTTCTTTGGGTATTGAGTTTGATAAGCTCTTTATAGATTTTGGATACTAGCCCATTATTGATATGTCATTTGCAAATTTCTTCTCCCATTCTGTCAGTTGTCTTTTGGTTTTGTCAACTGTTTCCTTTTTTATCTTAATGAAGTCCCAATAGTTCATTTTTGCTTTTGTTTCCCTTGCCTTTTGAGATGTGTCTAGCAAGAAGTTGCTGCAGCCAAGGTCACAGAGGTTGCTGCCTGTGTTCTCCTCTAGGATTTGATGGATTCCTGTCTCACATTTAGGTCTTTCATCCATTTTGAGTCTATTTTTGTGTGTGGTGTAAGGAAATGGTCCAGTTTCATTCTTCTGCACGTGGCTGTCCAATTTTCCCAACACTATTTATTGAAGAGACTGCCTGTTTTCCACTGGATATTCTTCCCTGCTTTGTCGAAGATTAGTTGCTCATAGAGTTGAGGGTCCATTTCTGGGTTCTCTATTCTGTTCCGTTAACCTATGTGTCTGTTTTTGTGCCAGTACCATACTGTCTTGATGATGACAGCTTTGTAATAGAGCTTGAAGTCCAGGATTGTGATGCCAGCAGCTTTGGTTTTCTTTTTCAACATTCCTTTGGCTATTCGGGGTCTTTTCTGGTTCCATACAAATTTTAGGATTGTTTGTTCCAGCTTTGTGAAAAAAGTTGATGGTGTTTAGATAGGGATTGCATTGAATGTATAGATTGCTCTAGGTAGCACAGACATTTTAAAATATTTATTCTTCCTATCCATGAGCATGGAACATTTTTCCATTTCTTTGTGTCTTCCTCAATTTCTTTCATGAGTGTTCTATAGTTTTCTGAGTACAGATCCTTTGCTTCTTTGGTTAGGTTTATTCCTAAGTATCATGGTTTTTGGTACAATTGTAAATGGGATCGACTCTTTAATTTCTCTTTCTTCTGTTTCATTGTTAGTGTATAGAAATGCAACTAATTTCTGTGCATTGATTTTATATCCTGCCACTTTGCTGAATTCCTGTATGAGTTCTAGTAATTTTGGGGTGGAGTCTTTTGAATTTTCCACATAAAGTATCATGTCATCTGCAAAGAGTGAGAGTTTGACTTCTTCTTTGCCAATTTGAAGGCCTTTTATTTCTTTTTGTTGTCTGATTGCTGAGGCTAGGACTTCTAGTACTATGTTGAACAACAGTGGTGAGAGTGGACATCCCTGTCGTGTTCCTAACCTTAGGGGGAAAGCTCTCAGTTTTTCCCAGTTGAGAATGATATTCACTGTGGGCTTTTCATATGTGGCTTTTATGATACTGAGGTATGTTCCCGCTATCACTACACTATGAAGAGTTTTAATCAAGAAAGGATGCTGTGTCTTTTCAGATGCTTTTTCTGCATCTATTGAGAGAATCATATGGTTCTTGTCCTTTCTTTTATTAATGTAGTGTATTACACTGATTGATTTACGGATGTTGAACCAACCTTGCAGCCCAGGAATAAATCCCACTTTGTCGTGGTGAATAATCCTTTTAATGTACTGTTGGATCCTATTGGCTAGTATTTTGGTGAGAATTTTTGCATCCATGTTCATCAGGGATATTGGTCTGTAATTCTCATTTTTGATGGGGTCTTTGTCTGGTTTTGGGATCAAGGTAATGCTGGCCTCATAAAATGAGTTTGGAAGTTTTCCTTCCATTTCTATTTTTTGGAACAGTTTCAGAAGAATAGGTATTAATTCTTCTTTAAATGTTTGGTAGAATTCCCCTGGGAAGCCATCCAGCCTTGGACTCTTGTTTGTTGGGAGATTTTTGATTACTGCTTCAATTGCCTTGCTGGTTATGGGTCTGTTCAGGTTTTCTATTTCTTCCTGTTTCAGTTTTGGTAGTACACTTCTAGGAATGCATCCATTTCTTCCAGATTGCCTAATTCGTTGGCATATAGTTGCTCAAAATATGTTCTTATAATTGTTTGTATTTCTTCAGTGTTGGCTGATTTTTCTTTAATGGAACAAGCTTTCATAATTAAAATTGTTCCTTCCTAGACTCTCAGAGTTATTTCCAAGATTCCAGTTCACACATTTCATAGCACTTCTTTCAGGCAAAGCATCTAGCAAATGGGCAACATAAAACTGAGAAAACTAGACTGGGCTTTTGCCACCCAAGTTCCCGTTGAAATTTGTGCAACTAGCAAAGCAAGGAGGCCTGGCTCCCTCTAAGTAGCAATAAACATCACACCAGATTCTGTTTGCCTGAAAATTCCTTCTGACTGGGTCTAGATGCCAGTAGTTGGGCGATGATCAACTTTCATATTGCCAGTCTAATATCTCTTCCTGGAATATTTGCAACTTTGCATTGCTGGTTTTGAAGTTTGGCAAAACTGGAAGTCTCTGTTGGTGAGTCCAGCAAGTGTGTGTAAACATCTGCAGGACTGTTCCTCTACTACATACTACCTGCCTGGATGCCATGTGGGTTCCAGGGCAGGTCCAGCTGTTCTCATCCTCTAAAACAGAGACTGGGAACTCATGCTCTGCCTTCTTGCAGTGAACAAAATGTTAAATGAAGATACGGTCTGCTGCCTGGATTTCTCTTCTTGGTGCCCAAACTTTCTCCTCTAAAATGTAGCCCTTGAAAACTGTCTTTCCTTTATGGAAATAAAAACAAATCAACTCTAAAAGAGCATTTTACACCTATTCGGTTAGTAAAATTTTACAATAAATTCATCAATCATGGAATGTTTGCAATGAAATCAAATATACCCAATGGTATTGCAACTTGGGAGGTCCTTTTGGAAAGCAATAAAAATATATTTGCAAGCCATCAAAAGGAATGAGATCTTGCCATTTGCAACGACGTGGATGGAACTGGAGGGTGTTATGCTGAGTGAAATAAGTCAATCAGAGAAAGACATGTATCATATGACCTCACTGATATGAGGAATTCTTAATCTCAGGAAACAAACTGAGTGTTGCTGAGTGGTGGGGGTGGGAGGGATGGGGTGGCTGGGTGATAGACATTGGGGAGGGTATGTGCTATGGTGAGCGCTGTGAATTGTGCCAGACTGTTGAATCACAGATCTGTATTTCTGAAACAAATAATGCAACATATTTTAAGAAAAAAGAAAAAGAAGAAGATAGCAGGAGAAGAATGAAGGGGAGTAAGTCAGAGGGGGAGACGAACCATGAGAGTCGATGGACTCTGAAAAAGAAACTGAGGGTTCTAGAGGGGAGGGGGGTAGGGGGATGGGTTAGCCTGGTGATGGGTATTAAAGAGGGCACGTTCTGCATGGAGCACTGGGTGTTATGCACAAACAATGAATCATGGAACACTACATCAAGAACTAATGATGTAATGTATGGTGATTAACATAACAATAAAAAATTATTAAAAATATATATATATATATTTGCAAGAATCCTAAAGTTTGTTCATACCCTTTGAATAGAATAATTCCACCCTTGAGAGTTTATCTTTCAGTAAGGCAAAAAGCTGTGTTTAGTAAGCTATTCACTGCAGCATTAATAGTAGCAAAAGAGAGACCTGGACACAATCTAAATCCTGAGCCAAAGGGGATTATGATTAACCCAAAAGGGATTAAGTTCATGGAATACTATTTTGCCATTATAATGATAAACATGGAGGCTATGTAGAAATGTGGAGAAATAACATTTGCTACAATGCTAAATGAAAAAAGTAGAATACCAAATGGTGTGTACATTATAATTACAGCTATCTTAAGCTATCTGTGCTTGTGGATAATAACTGGGCAGTAATGGGCAAGTACACAAAAGTTGTACTCAGAGAGTAGGATTCTAGCTTATTTTTATTTCTTTATTTTCAAGTTGTCTTAAATATGGTTACATTATAAAAAGAAACCTGGCCTTTCAGGGTGCAGACATTCTGTTTCTAAATTGAACTTAGTTACTCTACAGAGTTGCCTCTTTTTGGAGCAAGGAGGCGGTTACAATGTATTTAGAGAGGCAAATGATTTCTCATTTCCGTCAGTAATAGGTTGCCAAAAAATATCATCAAGCACCACAATATTCAAACATGATACACTGCAATTAAAAGAAGCAGACACTATGCAGGGGGGAAAAATCCTCTATTTAAGAATCTCATGTTCCTAAATCTTCAATACATCGATTGTGCTGAGATGACACTCTTGTCCAGCCTCGACGGAAGGAATCATAAAGTGGCTATTAAATATGTCAACGTGTGTCTTACTACCAACCTGCCTTTGACTAGCACTTTGCAATTTTCAAAATACTTTCACATCCTTCAAATGATCAAATTTAGTTTCACCATTAGAGACGATGGACTCTGAAAAACAAACAGGGTTCTAGAGGGGAGGGGGGTGGGGGGATGGGTTAGCCTGGTGATGGGTATTAAAGAGGGCACGTTCAGCGTGGAGCACTGGGTCTTATGCACAAACAATGAATCATGGCACACTACATCCAAAACTAATGATGTAATGTACGGTGATTAACATAACAATAAAAAATTTTTTTAAAAAGATACAGTTCTAGCTGTTTGATAGAGTTATCTTACATTTGTTGAATAAAATTTTAAAACTAGAAAAAAAATTTAGTTTCACAACAACTCCACGCAACAGGCAGTACATGTGGTATTATGACCACTTTATAGATGGGGACACTGAGGCTCAGAAAGCTAAGTGATCTGCCCAGTTCATACAGCTAGTAAGCAGAAGAGCTGGAACCAGACATCTGAGAACTATTGGACATAAGAGGACACGACCAAACACCCCGTGACTGTCTGCATTCACCTCTGCAGTACAGGGATCATGGAGGAAATACTGATTGACTTTTTAAGGGAAGAAAGGAATGGTTTGTGTTTAGTGTACCAGGCAAACACTCACAATGGCCCTTTGGAGAGCTTAATAGCAAGATGGGGAAGCCAGGAGTGTGGAACAGTTGAAGGAAGATGACTCAGGACCTCTGTACACACACAAGGAGGCATCTGTGAGAGAGAAAACGCTTATGATGTGTCCGATGGGAACTTTGGGAGGAAGAACTAAGGGCAGACCTAGATGGAGATCTTTGGTGTATTGGTGATCAAGGAAGCTGAGAGGAAAGCATTTCGAACTGAGTCCCAGGGCATAGAAATAACAATTCTTTTTTTTTAAATTTTTTATTGTTATGTTAATCACCATACATTACATCATTAGTTCTTGATGTAGTGTTCCATGATTCATTGTCTGTGCATAACACCCAGTGCTCCACGCAGAACGTGCCTTCCTTAATACCCATCACCAGGCTAACCCATCCCCCCACCCCCCTCCCCTCTAGAACCCTCAGTTTCTTTTTCAGAGTCCATCGACTCTCATGGTTCGTCTCCCCCTCTGACTTAATCCCCTTCATTCTTCTCCTGCTATCTTCTTCTTTTTCTTTTTTCTTAACATATCTTGCATTATTTGTTTCAGAAGTACAGGTCTGTGATTCAACAGTCTGGCACAATTCACAGCGCTCACCATAGCACATACCCTCCCCAATGTCTATCACCCAGCCACCCCATCCCTCCCACCCCCACCACTCAGCAACACTCAGTTTGTTTCCTGAGATTAAGAATTCCTCATATCAGTGAGGTCATATGATACATGTCTTTCTCTGATTGACTTATTTCACTCAGCATAACACCCTCCAGTTCCATCCACGTCATTGCAAATGGCAAGATCTCATTCCTTTTGATGGCTGCATAATATTCCATTGTGTATATATACCACTTCTTCTTTATCCATTCATCTGTCGATGACATCTTGGCTCTTTCCACAGTTTGGCTATTGTGGACATCGCTGCTATAAACATTGGGGTGCACGTACCCCTTCGGATCCCTACATTTGTATCTTTGGGGTAAATACCCAGTAGTGCAATTGCTGGATCGTAGGGTAGCTCTATTTTCAACTGTTTGAGGAACCTCCATACTGTTTTCCAGAGTGGCTGCACCAGCTTGCATTCCCACCAACAGTGTAGGAGGGTTCCCCTTTCTCCACATCCCCGCCAACATCTGTCATTTCCTAACTTGTTAATTTTAGCCATTCTGACTGGTGTGAGGTGGTATCTCATGGAGGTTTTGATTTGGATTTCCCTGATGCCAAGCGATGTTGAGCACTTTTTCATGCATCTGTTGGCCATTTGGATGTCTTCTTTGGAAAAATGTCTGTTCATGTCTTCTGCCCATTTCTTGATTGGATTATTTGTTCTTTGGGTGTTGAGTTTGATAAGTTCTTTATAGATTTTGGATACTAGCCCTTTATCTGATATGTCATTTGCAAATATTTTCTCCTATTCTGTCGGTTGTCTTTTGGTTTTGTGGACTGTTTCTTTTGCTGAGCAAAAGCTTTTTATCTTGATGAAATCCCAATAGTTCATTTTTGCCCTTGCTTCCCTTGCTTTTGACGATGTTTCTAGGAAGAAGTTGCTGCGGCTGAGGTCGAAGAGGTTGCTACCTGTGTTCTCCTTTAGGATTTTGATGGACTCCTGTCTCACGTTTAGGTCTTTCAACCATTTGGAGTCTATTTTTGTGTGTGGTGTAAGGAAATGGTCCAGTTTCATTCTTCTGCATGTGGCTGTCCAATTTTCCCAACACCATTTGTTGAAGAGACTGTCTTTTTTCCATTGGACGTTCTTTCCTGCTTTGTCAAAGATGAGTTGACCATAGAGTTGAGGGTCCATTTCTGGGCTCTCGATTCTGTTCCATTGATCTATGTGTCTGTTTTTGTGCCAGTACCATACTGTCTTGATGATGACAGCTTTGTAATAGAGCTGGAAGTCTGGAATTGTGATGCCACCAGCTTTGTTTTTCTTTTTCAATATTCCTCTGGCTATTCGGGGTCTCTTCTGGTTCCATACAAATTTTAGGATTATTTGTTCCATTTCTTTGAAAAAAGGGGATGGTATTTTGATGGGGATTGCATTGAATGTGTAGATTGCTCTAGGGAGCATTGACATCTTCACAATGTTTGTTCTTCCAATCCATGAGCATGGAACGTTTTTCCATTTCTTTGTGTCTTCTTCAATTTCTTTCATGAGTATTTTATAGTTTTCTGAGTACAGATCCTTTGGCTCTTTGGTTAGATTTATTCCTAGGTATCTTATGGTTTTGGGTGCGATTGTAAATGGGATCGACTCCTTGATTTGTGTCTCTTCTGTCTTGTTGTTGGTGTATAGGAATGCCACTGATTTCTGTGCATTGATTTTATATCCTGCTACTTTACTGAATTCCTGTATGAGTTCTAGCAGTTTTGGGGTGGAGTCTTTTGGGTTTTCCACATACAGTATCATATCATCTGCAAAGAGTGAGAGTTTGACTTCCTCTTTGCCGATTTGGATGCCTTTGATTTCTTTTTGTTGTCTGATTGCTGTGGCTAGGACTTCTAATATTTGTTGAATAGCAGTGGTGAGAGTGGACATCCCTGCCGCGTTCCTGACCTTAGGGGAAAAGCCCTCAGCTTTTCCCCATTGAGAATGATATTCGCTGTAGGTTTTCCATAGATGGCTTTTATGATACTGAGGTATGTACCCTCTATCCCTATACTCTGAAGTGTTTTGATCAAGAAAGGATGTTGTACTTTGTCAAATGCTTTTTCTGCATCTATTGAGAGGATCCTATGATTCTTGTTCTTTCTTTTGTTAACGTATTGTATCACGTTGATTGATTTGCAGATGTTGAACCAGCCTTGCAGCCCAGGGATAAATCCCACTTGGTCATGGTGAATAATCCTTTTCATGTACTGTCGCATCCTATTGGCTAGTATTTTGGTGAGAATTTTTGCATCCATGTTCATCAAGGATATTGGTCTGTAATTCTTTTTGATGGGGTCTTTGTCTGGTTTTGGGATCAAGGTAATGGTGGTGTCATAAAATGAGTTTGGAAGTTTTCCTTCCATTTCTATTTTTTGGAACAGTTTCAGGAGACTAGGTATTAATTCTTCTTTAAATGTCTGATAGAATTCCCCTGGGAAGCCATCTGGCCCTGGGTTTTTGTTTGTTGGGAGATTTTTGATGACTGCTTCAATTTCCTTAGTGGTTATAGGTCTGTTCAGGTTTTCTATTTCTTCCTGGTTCAATTTTGGTAGTTGATACATCTCTAGGAATGCACCCATTTCTTCCAGGTTATCTAATTTGCTGGCATAGAGTTGCTTATAATATGTTCTTAGAATTGTTTGTATTTCTTTGGTGTTGGTTGTGATCTCTCCTCTTTCATTCATGATTTTGTTGATTTGGGTCATTTCTCTTTTCTTTTTGATAAGTCTGGCCAGGGGTTTATCAATCTTGTTAATTCTTTCAAAGAACCAGCTCCTAGTTTCGTTGATCTGTTCTACTGTTCTTTTGGTTTCTAGTTCATTGATTTCTGCTCTGATCTTTATGATTTCTCTTCTCCTGCTGGGTTTAGGCTTTATTTGCTGTTCTTTCTCCAGCTCCTTTAGGTGTAGGGTTAGGTTGTGTATTTGAGACCTTTCTTGTTTCTTGAGAAAGGCTCGTATTGCTATATACTTTCCTCTCAGGACTGCCTTTGCTGTATCCCAAAGATTTTGAAGAGTTGTGTTTTCATTTTCATTGGTTTCCATGAATTTTTTTAATTCTTCTTTAATTTCCTGGTTGACCCATTCATTCCTTAGTAGGATGCTCTTTAGCCTCCATGTATTTGAGTTCTTTCCGACTTTCCTCTTGTGATTGAGTTCTAGTTTCAAAGCATTGTGGTCTGAAAATATGCAGGGAATAATCCCAATCTTTTGGTACTGGTTGAGACCTGATTTGTGACCTAGGATGTGATCAATTCTGCAGAATGTTCCATGGGCACTAGAGAAGAATGTGTATTCAGTTGCTTTGGGATGGAATGTTCTGAATATGTCTGTGAAGTCCATTTGGTCCAGTGTGTCATTTAAAGTCTTTATTTCCTTGTTGATCTTTTGCTTAGATGATCTGTCCATTTCAGTCAGGGGGGTGTTAAGTCCCCCACTATTATTGTATTGTTGTCAATGTGTTTCTTCGCTTTGGTTATTAATTGCCTTATAAAATTGGCTGCTCCCATGTTCAGGACATAGATATTTACAATTGTTAGATCTTCTTGTTGGATAGACCCTTTAAGTAGGATATAGTGTCCTTCCTCATCTCTTATTACAGTTTTTGGTTTAAAATCTAATTTGTCTGATATAAGGATTGCCACCCCAGCATTCTTTTGGTGTCCATTAGCATGGTAAATGGTTTTCCACCCCCTCACTTTCAATCTGGGGGTGTCTTTGGGTCTAAAATGAGTCTCTTGCAGACAGCACATTGATGGGTCTTGTTTTTTAATCCAATCTGATAGCCTGTGTCTTTTGATTGGGGCATTTAGCCCATTTACATTCAAGGTAACTATTGAAAGGTATGAATTTAATGCCATTGTATTGCTTGTAAGGTCACTGTTACTGTATATTGTCTCTGTTCCTTTCTGATCTGTGCTGCTTTTTGTCTCTCTCTTTGCTTAGAGGACCCCTTTCAATATTTCTTGGAGGGCTGGTTTTGTGTTTGCAAATTCCTTTAGGTTTTGTTTATCCTGGAAGCTTTTTATCTCTCCTTCACTTTTCAATGAGAGCCTAGCTGGATATAGTATTCTTGGCTGCATATTTTTCTCGTTTAGTGCTCTGAAGATATCATGCCAGTCCTTTCTGGCCTGCCAGGTCTCTGTGGATAGGTCTGTTGCCAATTTAATATTTCTACCATTGTAGGTTACATATCTCTTCTCCCGAGCTGCTTTCAGGATTTTCTCTTTGTCTCTGAGACTTGTAAGTTTTACTATTAGATGTCAGGGTGTTGACCTATTTTTATTGATTTTGAGAGGGGTTCTCTGTGCCTCCTGGATTTTGATGCCTGTTTCCTTCCTCACATTAGGGAAGTTCTCTGCTATTATTTGCTCCAATATACCTTCTGCCCCTCTCTCTCTTTCTTCTTCTTCTGGGATCCCAATTATTCTAATGTTGTTTCATCTTATCATATCGCTTATCTCTCGAATTCTGCCCTCGTGATCCTGTAGTTGTTTCTCTCTCTTTTTCTCAGCCTATTTGTTTTCCATCATTTGGTCTTCTATATCGCTGATTCTCTCTTCTGCCTCATTTATCCTAGCAGTTAGTGCCCCCATTTTTTATTGCACCTCATTAATAGCCTTTTTTATTTCAACTTAGTTAGATTTTAGTTCTTTTGTTTCTCCAGAAAGGGTTTCTCTAATAACTTCCACGCTTTTTTCAAGCCCAGCTAGTATCTTTAAAGTCATGATTCTGAACTCTAGGTCCAACATCGTACTAATGTCTGTATTGAGTAGGTCCCTGGCTGATGGTACTATCTCTTGTTCTTTTTGCTGAGGTGATTTTTTTCGTCTTGTCATTTTGCCCAGAGGAGAATAGATGAATGAGAGAACAAAATGCTAACAGGTTAACAACGTCTCCAGCAAATATACTCTATACAAATCAGAAAAGACCTGAAACCAGGGGAAAAGAAAGGGAAAGAAAGAAAGAAAGAAAGAAAGGAAGGAAGGAAGGAAGGAAGGAAGGAAGGAAGGAAGGAAGGAAG
>NW_027397087.1:28317686-28338540 GCF_003265705.2 Callorhinus ursinus
AAGGAAGGAAGGAAGGAAGGAAGGAAGGAAGGAAGGAAGGAAGGAAGAAAGAAAGAAAGAAAAAGATTAAAAACAAAAACAGAACAATACAAAAAAAAACGAATATGAACAAATATGATCAGGGTAGTGCATAGATCAGTTCCACACACTAGATTTTGGGTGTATTTTGGTCTGTTAGAAAAAAGTGCCTCCTAAAATTTTAAAGGAGGAAAGACTTATATTTGTACAAAATAAGCGTTGATACAATGAAGGGATGGAAGATGACTGTAAAGATGAAAATTTTAAAAGATTTTATAAAAGGAATTGATACGATAAGTTGTTTGAAAAAAGAAGAAGATTAAAAAAAAAAGGGGGAGAGAATGTGATCAGGCAGGAGACTAGAACAAAGCCATACACTAGTGATTTAGGGTATATTTTGATCTGTTAGAAGAAACTGTATCTCAAAATTTTAAAGAGAGAACAACTTATATATAGATGCCAAAAATAAGGTTAACTACTATGAAGGGATAAAAAATGACTCTAAAAATGAAAAATAAAAAGTTTTTTTAAAAAAAGGGATTGATAAGATGTTGGTTGAAAAAGGGAAAAAGAGAAATTAAAAAAACAGTTAAGAAAATTAACTTTGAAAAAAAACTAATGAATCATGGTAAAAAAAAGCCATGAATTCTATGTGCAGTATTCCCCTAGCGCTGGAGTTCTCCCATTCTCCTTGATCGGTAAACTTGGTCTTGGCTTTCTGGCTGTTCATGCTCATCTTCTGGGGGAGGGGCCTGTTGCCGTGGTTCCCAAACGTCTTTGCCGGAGGCGGAATTGCCCCACCCTTGTCAGTCCCAGCTAAGCAAGCTGCTCGGGTTTGCTCTCAGGAGCTTTTGTTCCCTGCAAGCTTTCCGTACAGCTTTGGAGGACGACAGTGAAAATGGCGGCCTCCCAATCTCCAGCCCAGAGGATGCAAGAACTCGGGACTCCACTCCTCAGTGTGCCCCCAGAGAAAAGCAGTCTGTCACTCCCGTCTCCCCGGTCTCCGGCCGCTCTCCGTGCTCACCTGGCCTGTGACTGAGCGTTTCTATCTCTGGCACCCGACCCCGTGTGGAGTCTCCAAACCCAGCAGATCCCTGCGGTGTGCTCCCGCGCCGCTCCTCCCAGGGGAGGAAGGGGAGTCTCCCCGGCTCTGCTGCTTGTTGGGTCCCTGCTGGAGGAGCAGTGGCCCGACTGGGCCGCGGATCACAGTTTATGGCAACCCCGAGCTGAGAGCCCGTGCCTCGGCTCTGTCTCTGCAGCCGGCTTCCCCGCTCCGATACCTGGGAGCTCTGCCGCACTCAGGCACCCCCGGTCTTTCTGTGACCCCGAGGGTCCTGAGACCACACTGTCCCGCGAGGGTTCCACCTCCCGGAAATAAGAACAATTCTTAAGATGGTATTTAGGCACAGCTATTAAGAAACTACTAAGTAACTATGTAATTGGTGCTGTAAATGCTGAGCAGCATTTCCAGTATCTCTGAGGTTCATTCAAAACAGGGCTCTGGCCACTGTGCTTGAGCCAGCTAGCTGGGGCTTCTTAAGCTGGAGCTGCAGACTCCCCTTCAGGTGTCTGTGAATGCTCCATGAGGACTTTCATATTTTATCCTGTCATTTGATTTCCTATTTAAAATAATATTAATGTTTGCAGATTCTGGGTCATCTGGACAGCCACTGAATACCATAACATGATTTCAGTGTCTCCACAGGCACTGCATTAGATGGTATTGGGGCCAAATAATGCTATATGAATTGTCACAACTAGAGGAAAAAAGAATAGAGATATATGTAATATGTCAACAAGTAGAGGCCAAAGACATCACATAAAGTTGTATGAAGAAAACTTTCCCAGTCGTTCAACCAGAAAACTGGTGGGTATGCAAAGTTATCACACAGCTCATGATATATAGACATACCAAATACAGAAGAACCCTGTCAAGAGGAGATATCCAAAAAAGGGGAGCAGCATGTCCCTTCCATGGCATACAGGGATGAAGGCCCGCTCAAGGATGATCTTTGGGTTTCAGGATCCATTTATACTCTTAAAAATTATTGAGAATTCCAAAGAGCTTTTGCTTATGAGTTGTATCTATCAGTGTTTTTGTATTAGATATTAAAACTAGATTTGTTTACTAATTTTTTTAAATGACAATATTAAACTCATTATATATTAACATATCTAACATTTTTAATGAAGATATAGTTTGCAAAGTAAAATTTTAGTGAGAAGAGTAGCATTATTTTACATTTTTGCAAATCCATTTGATGTCTAGCTAAACAGAAGACAACTGGATTCTCATATTTGCTTATGTATTCAACCCATTTTGATATATTGTTTTGGTTGACATATATGAACAAAATATGACCTTATACATATATATTGTTGGAAAGGGAAGAGTATTTTATTTTTTAAAGATTTTATTTATTTATCAGAGAGAGAGTATGAGTGAGAGAGAGCGAATGAGCAGGGGGAGTAGCAGGCAGAGGGAGAAGCAGGCTCCCCACTAGCAAGGAGCCTGATGTGGGATTCAATCCCAGGATCCTGGGATCATGACCTGAGCCGAAAGCAGACATTTAACCAACTGTGCCACAGGCATCCCAAGAGAAGAGTATTTTTATAGACTTTCAGGTAATTGTGGACATTCTTCTTTGATATTACACCAAAATTCAACAAATGGTAGTTTCTTTTTTTTTACAGAGGGAGGGAGAGAGAGAGTGGGTACAGCAGAGGGAAAGGGAAAGAGAATCTCAAGCAGACTAGGCACTGAGCATGGAGCCTGACATGGGGCTTGATGTGGGGTTCAGTGCAGGCTCAGTCTCACAACCCTGAGATCACAACCCTGAGGTCACAACCTGAGCCGAAAACCAAGAGTCAGATGCTTAACCAACTGTGCCATCCAGGCACCCCTAGCAAAACATCTTTAAATTGATGTTGTCAATTTGAGTTATTTGGGGTTCATGGTTATATACAATTAAAGAGAAATATCTTGTAGACCTCTAGGCTTGACAAAATTAATTGTATTTGAATGCCATTTAAATATATGCTAGCATGGAATTACATATAAACTCCTTGCACTTTTAACCGTTACACAGCTATAAATACAGAACATATTGAATACATACAGAGCCACAAAACTCAGATAATACCTATCTGCATCTGCAGTACCATGAAGAATTCCTGACCCAAGAAAGACATATATGAGCAGAAAATTAGCACTTGACTTGTGGCTGAGACTGGTACAATATTCGTTAGCCCAGAGACCCTGACAATGCCACTGTTATTGGTGGAAAACCCACATGGACATGTGACCACCTGCTGAGAAATTTTAGGTGCCCCTAGACAAGAAATTTTACTTCTCCGAGCTCCTCTGTAAAATATGAGTGTGTCTACCTATCTCACAGGATTAATACAGGGATTCAGTTAGAGATGAAAGCATGCAGCCCTTTTTTATTTCTAAGAGAAGATGTTAAAAAGCATTTCACTCTTTGATTCTTCTCTCTCTCCTTTCAAGAACTGCCTTATTCCCTAATTTTGTTCTCAGGACTGGCCCTGGCACCCAACAACTTGTTCTACCCTAGCGACAGGGCCTTAAACAAATTATCCAGCCTCTGGCTTCAGACTCCTCCTCTGTAAATTGGAGGTGATTATAATCTCTACCTCATAAGAGTATTGAATGGACTATTTAGAATAATGCTTGTAAAGCCCTTGACACCTAGAAAGAACTCAATAAATGATCGTTATTAGCGTAATGCTTGGCACCTAAGAGCTCAATAAATGTCAGTTATCATTAGTCAGATCTTCGGTGATAACGAAGGGTAGAGTCCCTCCTACAATGATATTTTTAGAAGGAGGACAAGAAAGAAAACTAACATGTCGTCGATGTGCACCTCGTGCCAGGCACTCTTCATACATTCCATAATTTCATCTTCACAAAGCCCTGTGAGGCAGATGTGATCATCTAGGGCAGGACTAGAGTGAGGCAAGTAAGGCACTTGGGGTTCAAAATTAAGGAGGCACATTCAACAGAAATTTAAGGAGGCCCTCCCTCTTAGGCTTATGCTTGGGAAAAAGGAGACGGACCCAGGGGGACTTGGCAACAAAACGGTAAAGCACAGAGATGGGGTTTACCCTCTGGTCGGACAGCTGAAGCCAAAGTGGATCCTCTGAAGTAGAGGGACCTTGGGGCTTCTTTCCTACAGGTTGTTACCCTTTTACTGCATTCAGATAGTACAGATCTCTGAGAGACTGCCCAGCCCATTCTAGAAATTTCCCAACTGTGATTTTCCTAAGCGTGATTGAAGTTCCGGACCTATTAACATGTTCTAACTTTCCTTTCCAGGAGTGACCTGCTGATAGCGCTGCACATAAGCTTCTTGTAAGTATCAGAGCAAGAACCTCTTAAGATTTTCTCAGTGAGCCCAGATTATAACAGCTTCTAACAACTTAATAAGAAAAAGCCTCTTAGGACAAAAATGGGAAGTTACGACCTTTCAAAGAAGCTTGCCCTTGTCCCATCAAGGATGCTTTTGGCGGCCAATACTATCATTGGGATGAGTCCTTCTGGGGATAAGAAAAACTGCCCTGCAGTTTAGTTTTTCCCTTTCCTTAAAATGGAAAGATTGGCTGAGTGAACTAGGGAACAAATCGTTGAGCCCAGGGTAGAAGCCAGCTTCTCAGAATTTGGGGGGCTTTCTCTGGAAATCCCTGATATGTTTGTGTGACGAAGTAACCCAAGGGCAGGAAAAACTTATGAAAGAAACAATTAAAGCCTGTTTGGATAACCTTTCCTGGAGCCTGAGGGTAAAATCTAGACAAAAGGTACCCCTCCCTCTACTCTCCCCCAGGAAAGAAGGCTGAGCAGAGCCATGAGTTACTGGGAAGGAATGTGCAAGAAAAGAATGACTTTGTGTGATTTCCAAGATTTAGTGATACCTAGAGGAACATGCTATGGACTAAATTCTGTCCCCCAAAATTTGTAAATTGAGGCTCAAATCCCCAGTGTGACTGTACTTGGAGATTGGGCCTGTAAGACGGTAATTACGATTAACTGAGGTCACAAGGGTGCGATCTGATGCCATGGGATTGGTATCCTCATAAGAAGAAATTCAAGGTCCACCATGTGATCAAGCCACAAAGAGGGTTGTCACAAGATCCTGACCTTGCTGCCACACTGATCTCAGACTTCCAACTCCAGAACTGTGAAAAAACAAATTTCTATTGTTTAAGCCATCCAGTCTGTGATATTCTGTTATGGAAGCCAGAGCTGACTAGTACAAAATACTGGGTATTTTGTGGGTAACATTTCACACCCACAGTTTACCCAGTTGGCTCCCAACGACCTGAGCCTTATTTTATGTATGCCAGTCTCACTAATTTTACATCTCTATCTCTTTAATCCTCACCATCCAAGTAAGTGGGTAATAATTTTTTTCTGGTCTGCAGCTGCAACTAGAGTAATAGATTGTTTGGATTACAGACTCAAAAGCAGTAAAGTCCAGAGCTGGGTGGTATTATATGGATCACTTAACCTTTCTTGTTGAAGTTAATTTCCCCAGCTATAAAATAGGGAATATATTAGTTCCCACTTCACAGATTGCTTATGCAAATCTAAGTATCTGCCCCACATTCCCCAAAGGCAGGGGTAGGCACTGACCAAGCAGGTCAGAGCTAAGATCTTGGTTCCTAGAAGCCAGAATTAGAGGAGGCCAGGAAGGAGAGAACCAGAGGGATGCGTGAGTGTTCATGTTCTTGAGCAGTACAAGGTTTCAGTGCTAAGACAGGGTAGGGCCTGGGTTCAAATAGGAAACAGAGGTGTGTGCCTTTTGCGGGAAAGAGTGTGCTAGACAGGCAAAACAGATGACAGAACAGAAGTGGCCACGGCTTGCCTTAGAGGCCATCAGGTAAGATGGAGGCCCCAAATAGAGTGAGTTGGGGTGACTTACATATTGTGCAGTAATGAATGAAATCATTACCAAAGGCACTAGTTTGTTTTTTAACACTCTCATCTCCGCCCCCAACCCTACTCCCCATGATTCCAAGTGCAGGTTGAGAATCACAGATGTTAATGGTGAAATAGGGAGTTCGGTGGGAGTCAGGGCTCAGGTGTGCATAGATCTCAACTATAAAATTTTAGAGCCTTAGTTATGTGTTGGATGCACCAGTTATTAAGTATTAATTTGATTTCCTCATTTCTTCCCCTTTTCCTGATGTGTAATTGAACAAAAGTAATGGGCCCGTTCGGAGCTGATTGGCCATGCTCCCTGTTTGGGAGCCTTCAGTGTTCATCACAGGGGACATATTCCTGTCCCCTATTGCCTCTCTGCTGAGCTGGGAGGCCAGGTCTCTGACTCTCGGATAGCAGAACCTGACAGGATATTTGCTCCAAAAGTACCTGCTCACTTTAGCAGGTGACTTTAATTGGGACATCCAAGTGGTGCCACCAGGATACTTAGGACCAGACACTCAGTCTGAAATCTTGGAAATTCTCTCCTGATGAGGCAACCAAATGCCTTGTTAGAGGAAAGCATATTTAGAAAAAAATGTTTATGCAAATTCTCATTATACCAGAGGATAACTCTAACTGAAAAGGGAAAACGGCAAGGATTCTGAGACATTTAATCTGAAACAATGAGGCAGAGATTGTTCTTGACTCCATTGCCTTTTGCACCCCAGAGTTATTTGGTTTGAACAACTGCCAAATCCTAAAGTTTGAAAGACAGTCACAAGTGGGGAAGGGGGCCAGCATTCCTGGGATTGGATTCCCAGAATGCTCCAATTTATTATAAGCCTCTCACTCTGAGGTCAGAGGGCTCTGGCTGGTGGTTCTGTTTTAGAGACGGCCCCTCCCCCTATGATGGAGACTCTTAGGGGTTTCTGACGGGAAAATCGGCAACCATGTTGGCCACCCAAGGGCTTGAACTGGGATATGTAAACTTCTACCGGAAGCCACCACCGTGGTCATGTCTGAGGTTCACAAGGATGTGCAGCCCTCTCACATGCAAGGCAGCTGTTCTCATCAGGCCTGTCATAAAATACACAAGAGTGGACATTTTGTCCTTTCAACAGTGTTTCACTGCAATTGAATGTAAACATCAGTTCAGCTAATAGGAGTTTATGTAAGCCATTCAGCATCATTTCCTCTTTGAAATCTTCCACTCTTTGCCCTCATATTCAAACTCTCACCATACCCTGATGGGTTTTACCTCCAAATTTCCACAAAGAACCAATCCATCACTTTTCTTCTCCATGGCCACCACGGCAGCCAAGTCACATTCGTGTCTTGCCTGTGTTACCTGGAGAACCTCGTAACTGCCCCCTCTGCACCAATTCTGCCCTCTCCTCACCTAAAATCTGTTCTCCAGGCTCTAACATGAACGATGGTTTCAGTACCCACACCTGACCCTTTGCTCTTTGGCTGAAACTCAAAACTCTTCCCTTGGCCTCTGCCTACCTCCGCTGCCTCAGCCTGACCCTTTCTCCTGTCCATCCACATTAACCTCACGGCTTCCTCCACCTCTCCCCTCCGCCCACCTGATGATCACAGTTCAGATGGCGCTCCCTGAGGAAGATTCCCTTGAGGACCCCCAAATCTAGGACAGGCCTTTGTTTTAAGTTTTCGTTAACTATGTTTCTTTCCTTAAGAGCAATTACTTTCATTTTTAATTACACATTTATGAGTGTGATTATTTGATAAAGATCCATCTTCCCTACTGGTCTCTAGGTTCCACAAGAGCTGGAGCAAGTCTGTTCAGTATTGTATACCTAGGTCCTTCCTGTTGCCTGGCACACACACAGGTTCTCATGGAACATTTCTGAATGAATTTCAGAGACGTGGATACTGAGTGGGAAACACAGACAACTGACTTCAGCTTCCCTCTAAGGTCCTTCCACTGGGAGGCCCAGCCTGGCCGCAGGAACCACTGGCTCTTCTCTGTAAAGACCACACTGGTCACTGATAGTTATTTGTTCTGCGTGGGCTCTTAGGTGAGCTCTGGGAAATAGAGCATAGGCTTTGGCACTAGAGAGGCCTGAGTTTAAATCCCTTCTCTATGCCCCACGATGGTCACGTGATTATAAACAAGTTACTTCCTTCAATCATCATTTCCTAACAGGTAGAATGGAGATGGTGTCTTCCTAGTTTCTAGTGTTGTAGATTGATAGAGATCCTGTATGTCTAACACCAAACCCAGGGGCGGGGCCAGAGGAGACATCCGATCAAGGTTGCTTTCTCCCACCTTCTTGCCCTGCTCTCCAGAACTTCCCCTGTGCTCACCTCTGTTTATGCAGGACTCTTCAGCTACTTCCTCTATAGCTGGGTGAGCCACATGGTGGCCCTGTCTCTTGTTAACACGAGGGCTACACCTCAGTGACTGCAGCGATCACATTTCCGGTGGCCTGATATCTCAGTTGGGGTTCCCCCAGAACTAGCACCGGAAACCAGGATTCCAGGACAGGTGGTTTGTCTGGGAGATGACCCTAGGAAGCACCAGTAGAGAGGGGATACGGGGAGGAATGACGTGTGATCATGCAAGGTACCACTGTGCCCATCTGGTGACTTACCCCACCCCAGGGAACTCTAGAAGACAGTTATTCTGTCCCAGGAGCAAGAGAGTGAAGAAGGCATATACCTGGTCCCATCGGTCTGTCTTTTCTCAGGGGTGAGGGTGACATGGCAAGGATTCTCTGACACCCCCTGTGTGCTGCACCCGTGCCCAGGACTGGCTGTGGCACCAGAGTATCCTCAGACACAGACCCACAGGTGCTGGCAACTGGAAGGTATGGCAAGGGAATGTGGGCGAGACACCAACAGCTTCTGCCCCAACCGGGGAGCACCTTCCAAATGCACGCCTTCCCGCTCACGGCTTCCACACTGGTCTTGGCCTTCCCTTGACCAACAGCGAGTGTAACATGCCTATTGCCTTGCTCTGGACGCACTACATCCTTGTCACAGGCTCCTGCAATTTGCAAACTGACAAATGAAGGAACTCTATATCTGTCTTTTGATTTGGGACAGGAAGGAACACCACTTCCCAAACCAAAGTCTGCTTTCTATTATACTTTCAAATATCCCACAGAATTACCTTCATTTGGCAAGTTTTAAAGACACAGTCTGAATATATTA
Source organism: Callorhinus ursinus (assembly GCF_003265705.2). Taxonomy (NCBI): domain Eukaryota; kingdom Metazoa; phylum Chordata; class Mammalia; order Carnivora; family Otariidae; genus Callorhinus; species Callorhinus ursinus. Next base: position 28,326,823 of record NW_027397087.1, read on the forward strand.
AAGGCTGTGTAAGTCCAAGAGAAAGTTTTCATCACCTTTAAAAATCTCTAATCCTTCCCCCTACCCAATCACCAATAGGTTACAGCCAGCTCAGGTTTATTGTTCTCATTACTTGAGGCTATTTTAAAACAGCCAGATAATCAAGAGCCCTAATTAAGGGAAGTCTGGATAATAGGAGGGTCACTACATAAAATGCATGCTGATAATATAGGCTGGTTAAAGCACAGAGGAGGAGTTTTGGATGTGCCCTGCCCTGAAGAGCCAACTTTGACACTCTGGATGCTGTTTGTAATTAAACAGTAGGTACTAAGTGCCTACAAGGTGCAGAACACTGTGCTGGGTGCTTTGAGACACACAAAGAGGCTCGAGAAGGTTTCAGAAAGAAAGAACTTCCCTTTCTCAAAACGACTGTGACACTGTTGTAACTTCCACTCTTAGTCTTTTTTTTTTTTTAACTTATCCAGCATCCTTTTATACAATGAACTTCTCACTAGAAGGGATTGAAGTCCCGTAATATGCAGCCAAGAGGGGCCTCAGAGTTCCTGTTACTGTACAGATAGAGACTCAGAGGGGAAATGATTGGCCTGAAGTGACCCAACTCACAGGTGGCAGAGCTGGGCCTGAAGTCCTTGCCTCTGTCCCTACCATCTGCTTTCTTCGCATTCTAAAGCTGTTATCTGACCTTCGCACTTGAGGGTGGATTAATTAAGGGCCAGGCTCTGAGATAGCTTTCTAACAGCCTGTACCGGCCAAATGGATCTCCCCAGCTGCCCCCACTCTCCACTCTGCGGCTGGTGGTCTTTGCTCCAGCAAGCCCAGAAGACACTCTGCTGCCGTACCTCCTCTGAACACCCCCAGAGCTCAGCACTATTTGTCTTCTAACCACTGGATCAAAATCCAACAGGAAAATCGCTGTTAAGTGTTCGCTCCTAAAACCCCCACCCCTATCCCAAACCTACTGAATCAGAACTCATCTCTGGGGCTTGGGCCAAGGAAATTACACTTGTTACAAGCCTTCCGTGTGCTTCAGGTCACACCCAAGTTTGAGAACCATCAGCCAGCCTGCCAGCTAAGGCCCGGCACCCTCAGTGTGGTTTAGAAGACCTGCCCACCTTCTGGCCTCACTTCCATCAGCCAGGTTGAACCACTCTCTATTCCAGAAACAGGCCTTACCTTGTCAAGCCCTGCATCTTTGCTCACTCTGTTTCCCCTGCCTTTTGGTCTTTCTTTTTCCAATTCTATGGGGTGAATTCCTACTCCTCCTGTTCTCCACGGCCCTCCGGAAATGTCCCTCCCTCTCTGGCACTCTCCTTAACTCCTTCCCTGCTCTCTCCTCCCTTCTCATAGTTATCGATCCCTGTCGATTAGAGAACTTATGTTATTGTATGAACGAGTTCTAGGTCTGTAATTTGGTCCAGGGCTGCCGGGAACACACATTACTCCTTTGTGCGTGTTAGAAAAAGGCACCCCTTCCTCCATGCCCAGGCACGTGGCTTGGCAATAAGAGCCCAGGCTGGATTTCAGCCTGCTTGCCCTCCCCAGGCACCCGTGTGTGGGACAGAGCCTGCTGGACCACGTGCAGGGCTTCTCCACCTGTCTTCTCTGCTGTGAGCTCCCGAGGGTCCCCTGGAGCTTGTTCATCTTTTATATCCCCAGCGCCGAAGTCTGGCCCTGTAGTGACTCTCTGTAAAAGGTTTTATAAGCTGAAGTGAATTGTCTGCAGGCTGGGAGCATACACAGAATTGCTCCGCACATGAGTCATCAAATGCTGTGAATTGCAGGAGGCCCCCAGAGCTGCACAGGCGGGCTGAATAATGTCATCTGTTCTGTTCTCCATGGATTCTGGATATTTTAACATCTGCAACTGCAAATTGTTCAGAGCTCTGAGGCTAAAATAGATGCCTGCAGCAGTCTGTTACCTCATTGTTTGCTTTTGGAACTAAAAAAAAAAAAAAAAAAAAATCTACTTTCCCCAGAGCTAATCTCTGTCTGAGGCTCGTTGTTATTAAGGCCACAGGAGAAATCGCCTGCCGGAAAGACCCTCCACTGGATCCCTTCTGCAGCACAACCTGCCCATCAGCGAAGTGGGGATGCCCATCAGGTTCCCTGCGGCTAATTCAGGAGACACAGTCAGCCGCAGGAACAGAATGGAGCAGAGTTTCTGACTCCCTGCTGATCGGTAGAGATGGGGTGCAGACCCGGGGGCTTTGCTTCCAGTTCCCAAGAGTTTAAAATTCTCATTACTCCAGTGAGAACACATTCATGTGTGACTCCATTCCTTTCCTTTAAAAGGTCTTCATGACATTTCAAGACGGGGCTGTTTGTTACCTTTCCATCAGTCCCAATCCAGGAGAGGCATAGGAATTGAACTCCTATTTTGTCTTTAATCACTGAGGCAGTGACCAAACGAGTAAGTTGACAAGTGGAGGGAAAGAGAGGTGGGAGGAAGGCAAACCATCCAAGTATAAACTGGAAGATTAGTTCACATGCAGCAGGAAAAGAAAGAACCGGTGACTTTAGTAGTTGACATCTCGTTTTTGTGTTTTCACTAAAAATCATATTAGAGGGGAATAAACTGTTCTAATTTCTACTCCTAATCAGCCAGTCTCCTCACTAAAGTTTCTATTTCATTTTTTTAAGATTTATTTATTTGAGAAAGGGAGGGGGTGGTAGGGCAGAGGGAGAGGGAGAGAGAGTCAAGCCAACTCCATGCTGAGCGCCGAGCCAAGGTGGGGCTTAGTCTCACAACCCTGAGATCATGACCTGAGCCAAAACCAAGAGTTGGATTCTTAAGCGACTGTGCCATCCGGGTGCCCCTATATTTCATCTTTTTTACAAGGTGAAGCACATTTTATCATCACAACAAACCTTTAACGTCATTATGATTAGCCCTAACTTATAGATTAACAAACTGAGGTTCAGGACTCATCACCCAAATTCAGACCCAAGAGACCACAAAACAGGTCCTGAGCTTTGTATAGGAGGGACACAAACACGTCTAAGACAAAGTTATGCCTTCAGTGGCTTGCAAACAAAATTTGAATAAACAGCATGGAGAGTAATTGGAAAACAAAAGATCAAGGTAAAGGAGAGAACATTTAGGGCTGATATTAATCAAAGAAGTCTACATGCAGAAGACAGAACTTGGAAGTTGTGCAATAATCACATTCAGGAAAAGACATGAAAACATTCTGCAGGTGGTAAGATTGAATTTTTTAATATACAGTTAGTGCCAGAGCAGGGATTTGAACCGGCTTCAGAACTCATCACAATTTCATTTGTACCCTAGGTTTTCTAAAATAGACTATTTTTAGAGCAGTTTTAGGGTAGCCACAATATTGAGCAGAAGGTATGGAGATTTCCCATGTATCCCCTGCCCCCACCCATGCATAGCCTCCTGCATCATCAACATCCCCCACCAGAGCAGTACAGATGTTACAAATGATGAAACTACATTGACACATCATTATCACCTGAAGTCCACACTTTACATTAGTGTTCACTCTTGGTGTTGTACAGTCTATGGGTTTGGCCAAATTTTAATGACCGTTATAATATCATACAGAGCAGTTTCACTGCCCTAAAAATCCTCTGTTTTCCACCTATGTATGCCTCCCTCCCCACCAATCCCTGGCAACCACTGATCTTTTTACTCTCTATAGTTTTGCCTTTCCCAGAATATGGTATAGTTGGAATAGTATATAGCATTTTCAAAGTGGCTTCTTCTACTTAGTAATAAGCATGTAAATTTCTTCCATGTCTTTTCATGGCTTAATAGCTAATTTATTTCTTTTGCTGCCGAACAATATCCGTTGTCTGGATGGGCCACGGTTTATCCATTCACCTACTGAAGAATATCTTAATTGCTTCTTAATTTTGACAATTATGAATAAAGCTCCATAAATACCCATGTGCAGGTTTTTGTGTAGACATAATCTTTCAACTCCTTTATCTAGATACCAAGAAGAGAGATGCTGGATTGTACAGTAAAATATGTTTAGCTATGTAAGAAATGGCTAAACTGTCTTTCCAAAGTGGCTGTACCATTCTGCATACCCAGCAATGAATGAGAGTTCCTGTTGTTCCATATCCTTGTCAACATTTGGTATTGTCGTATTATGGATTTTGACCATTCTGATAGGTGTGTGGTATCTCATTGTTGTTTTAACTTGAATTTTCCTGATGACGTAAGATATGGAGCACTCTTTCATATGCTTCTTTGCCATCTGTGTACTTTCTTTGGTGAGGTATGTCTGCTAAGGTCTTTGGCACATTTTTAATTCAGTTGTTTATTTTCTTATTGTTGAGTTTTAAGAGTTTTTTTGTATATTTTTGGATAACAGTTTTTCATTTTGTTTTGAAAGGAGAGCATGCACATGCGCACGAGCATGGTGGGGGAGGAAGGGTGTCGGGGGGGGAGGGGAGAGGGAGAGAGAGAATCTTAAGCAGGCTACCTGCCCAACAGAGCCAGACAAGGGGCTCGATCTCACGACCCTGAGATCATGACCTGGGCCAAAATCAAGAGTGGGTTGCACTTAATCAACTGCGCCACCAGGTACCCCAACAGTTTTTTATCAGATAATGTCTTTTGCAAGTATTTCTCCTAGTTTGTGACTTGTCTTCTCATTCTCTTGACACTACCTTTTGCAGAGCAGAAATTTTTAATTTCAATGATGCCAAGCTTATCAATTCTTTTCATGAATCATACATGTCTTTGGTGTGGTATTTATAAAGTCATGGCCAAACCCAAAGTCATCTAGATTTTCCCCTATGTTATCCCTCAGGAGTTATATAGTTTTGCATTTTTTACTTTAGGTCTGTGACCATTTTAAGTTGATTTTTGTGAAGAGCGTAAGGTCTGTATCTAGTTCTTTTTTTTTCTTTGCATATTAATGTCCAGTTGTTCCAGCACTATTTGTTGAAAGGCTAACTTTTCTCCATTGTATTGCCTTTGCTCCTTTGTCAAAGACCAGTTGACTATAGGGGAGCCTGGACGGCTCAGTCGATTAAGCATCTGACTCTTGATTTCAGCCACACATTGGGCTCCCCATTGAGCAGGGGTCTCCCTCTCCCTCTGCCCCTCCTCCCCACTCATGAATGAGCTCTCTTTTGCTAAAATAAATAAATAGGGCGCCTGGGTGGCTCAGTCGTTAAGCATCTGCCTTTGGCTCAGGTCATGATTCCGGGTTTCTGGGATCGAGCCCCACATCAGGCTAACTGCTCCACAGGAAGCCTGCTTCTCCCTCTCTCACTCCCCCTGCTTGTGTTCCCTCTCTCTCGCTGTGTCTCTCTGTGTCAAATAAAGAAATAAAATCTTTAAAAAAATAATAATAAATAAATCTTAAAAAAAAAAAGACCAGTTGACTATAATTATGTGGGTCTATTTCTGGGCCTTCTATTCTGTTCCACTGATCTATTTGTCTATTATTTTGCCAGTACTTAATTACTATAGCTTTAAAGGGAGTCTTGAAGTTGAGTAATGTCAATACTCCCAACTCTGTTCTCCTCCTTCAATATTGTGTTAGCTGGGTTGTTTTGTTTTGTTTTTTAAGATTGTATTTATTTATTTGAGAGAGAGAGAGAGCACAAGCAGTGGCATAGGGCAGAGGGAGAAGCAGACTCCCCGCTGAGCAGGGAGCCCAACGCCGGGCTCAATTCCAGGACCCCGGGATCACTACCCAGGCTGAAGGCAGATGCCTAACTGAGCCACTCAGGCTGTGTTGGCTGTTATGGATCTCTTGCCTATCCATATGAACTTTAGAATCAGTGTATTGGTATCCACAAAATAACCTGCTGGGATTTTAATTGAGATTGCAATGAATTTATAGATCAAGTTGTAAAGAACTGACATCTTGACAATATTGAGTCCTCCTATCCATGAACATGGAATATCTCTCTGCTTATTTAGTTAGTTCTTCGTTTTCATTCATCAGAGCTTTGTAGTTTCCCTCATATAGATCTTGCACATATTTTATTAGATTATAACTAAGTATTTCATTTGTGGGGTGCTAATGTAAATGGTATTGTTTTTAATCTCAAATTCCACTTGTTCATTGTTAGTATATTAGGGAGGCAATTAGCTTTTCTATATTAACCTTGTATCCTGAAACCTTGCTGTAATGGCTTATTAGTTCCAGGAGCTTTTTGTCAGTTCTTATGGATTTTCTACATAGATGATCATTTCATCAATAGACAAAAGTTATATTTCTTCCTTTCCAATCTGTAAACCTTTTATATCCTTTCTTGTCTTATTCCATTAGTTAGGACTTCCTGTACAATGTGGAAAAGCAGTACCGAGAGGGGACATCTTTGTCTTGTTCCTGATTTTAGTGGGAAAGTTTCTCACCATTAAGTATAATGTTAGATGTAGGGGTTTTTGTAGATATTCTTTTTTTTTTTAAGATTTTATTTATTCATTTGAGACACAGAGATAGAGAGAGAGAGCATGAGCAGGGGGAGAGGCAGAGGGAGAGGGAGAAGCGGGCTCCCTGCTGAGCCAGGAGCCCTATGTGGGGCTCAATTCCAGGACCCTGGGATCATGACCTGAGCCGAACACAGATGCCCAACCATCTGAGCCATCCAGGTGCCCCATGTAGATATTCTTTATCAAGCTGAAGAAATTCTCTATTCCTTGTTAACTGAGAATTTTTTTTAAAAAATAGTTTGTTTATTTATTTATTTGTCAGAGAGAGAGCACAAGCAGGGGGAGCGGCAGGCAGAGGGAGAAGCAGGCTCCCCATTGAGCAGGGAGCTTGATTCAGGACTTGATCCCAGGACCCCAGGATCATGACCTGAGCTGAAGGCAGATGCTTAATTGACTGAGCCACCAGGCATCCCAACTGAGAGATTTTTTTAAATCGTGAATGGGTATTGATTTTGTCAAATGCTTTTTCTGCATCTATTGATATGATCATGTGATAGCCTGTCGATGTGATGGATTACATTAGTTGATATTTGAATGTTGAACCATCCTTGCATACCTGGGATAAATCTCATTTGGCCATGGTATATAATTCTTCTTATACATCGTTGGATTCAATTTGCCATTTTGTTTTTATTTGGCAGATAGAGACACAGCGAGAGAGGGAACACAAGCAGGGGGAGTGGGAGAGGGAGAAGCAGGCCTTCTGCAGAGCAGGGAGCCCGATGCGGGGCTCGATCCCAGGACCCTGTGATCATGAGCCAAAGGCAGACGCTCAACGACTGAGCCACCCAGGCACCCCTCAATTTGCTAATATTTTGTTGAAGAGTTTTGCATCTTTGTTCTTGAGAAGTATTGGTTTATAGTTTCTTTTCTTATGATATCTTTGTCTGGTTTTGGTATTAGGGTACTTCTGGCCTTATAGAATGAGTTAGGCAGTATTCCCTCTGCTTCTAATCTCTGAAAGAGATTGTAGAGAATAGGTTTAATTTCTCCCTTAAATTTTTATTAGCATTCACCAATGAACCCATCTGAGATGGCTGTTTTCTGTTTTGGAAGGTTATTAATTATTGATTCAACTTCTTTAATATGTATAGACCTACTCAGATTGTCTATTTCTTCTTGTGTGCATTTTGACAGATTGTGTCTTTCAAGCAATTGGTCCATCTCATCTGGGTTATCACATTTGTAGGCATAAAGTTGATCATAGTAATCCTTGATTATTCTAATGTCTGTGGGATTCATGGTGATGTTTCCCTTTCATTTCTGATATTGGTAATTTATATCTTCCCTTCTCTTCTCTCTTCTCTTCTCTTCTCTTCTCTTCTCTTCTCTTCTCTTCTCTTCTCTCCTCTCCTCCCCTCCCCTCCCCCCTCCCCTCCCTTCTCCCCTCCTCTTTCCCCTCCCCTCTCTTCTCCCCTCCTCTCCTCTCCTTTCCTCTCCTCTTTTCTTTAGTTATCCTAGACAGAGGCTCAGCAATTTCATTGATTTTCCCTATTGATTTTCTATTTTCAATTTTATTGATTTCTGTTTAATTGTATTTCTTTTCTTCTGCTTACTTTGTATTTAATTTGCTCTTTTTCTAATTTTCTAAGGTAGAAGCTGAAACGATTGATTTTAGATTTTTTTCTTATTTAATATATACATTCAGTGGTATAAATTTCCCTTTAAGCATTGCTTTTGCTGCATCCCACAAATTTTGATAAGTTATGTTTTCATTTTCATTTTGTTCAATAATATTTTTTAGAGAGGAGGGCAAGGGGCAGAGGTAGACAGAGAGAGAATTCCAAGCAGACTCTGTGCTGGGCATGGAACCACATGTGGGGCTCAATCTCAAGACCCTGAGATCATAACCTCAGCCAAAATCAAGAGTCAGACGCTTAACTGATTGAGCCACCCAAACACCCTTAGTTCAATAATCTTTAACTTAATCTCCCTGAGATTTCTTCTTTGTTCTATGTGTTATTTAGAAGTGTGTTGTTTAGACTGGAGAGAGGGTGTAACATGTAGTTATAGAAGTGGTTGTCTCCAGGGCACCTGGGTGGCTCAGTTTGTTGGGCGGCTGCCTTCGGCTCAGGTCATGACCCTGGAGTCATAGGATCGAGTCCCGTATGGGGCTCCCTGCTCGGCGGGGAGTCTGCTTCTCCCTCTGACCCTCCCCCCTCATGTGCTCTCTCTCTCTCATATAAATAAATAAAATCTTTAAAAAAAAAAAAGTGGTTGTCTCCAGGATGAATCTTCAATGTGTCTGTCTCTCCAGTGTCTCTTACATTTGGATTTTTCTTTTATTTCCATTTATTTTTACACTCCATAAAATATAAGTACTTTGAAGGTAAGCCAATGTCTTATTTATGTTAGTATTCCCTGCATCTGTCATAGGACCTGGCTGTAATAGGGTGAATGTATATTTGCTGAATAAGTGAATTCAGAATCTGAATACAAGCTCAGTCCAGACCATGTAATCCTATTTTTGAAAGGATTAAATATATATAAATTCTGTAAGATAATTTGGTAATTATTTACTAAGAAAAAAAAGAAGTATGGGAGCACCTGGGTGCCTCAGTCAGTTGTGTCTGCCTTTGCCTCAGGTCATGATCTCAGGGTCCTGAGATCAAGCCCCGCATCGGGCTGCCTGCTCAGTGGGGAGTCTGCTTCCCCCTCTCCCTCTGACCAACCCCCACTCATGCTTGCTCTCTTTCTCTCTCAAATAAATAAATGAAGTCTTTTTCAAAAAGTGTGTTGTTTAGTCTCCAAGTATTTTGGGATTTTTCTAGCTATTCTCTGTTATTAATTACTTTAAAAAAATTTTTTTTTATTTAAAATTTTTGTTCTGTTACTAATTTCTATTTTAATTCCACTGGAGTCTGAGAGTAGATGTATGATTTCTATTCTTCTAAATTTGTTAAGGGGTGTTTGTGTTTTATGGCTCAGAAGGTGGTCTACCTTGGTGAATGTTCCATGTGAGCTTGAGAAGAATATGTATTCTGCTCTTATTGGATGAAATGAACTATAAATGTCCTTTATATCCAGTTTATTGATGGTGTTATTGAGTTCAACTGTGTCCTTAATGATTTTCTGCCTGCAGGGCCTGTCCATTTCTGATGGAGGGGAGTTGAAGTGTCTAACTACGAGAGTGGATTCATCTATTTCTCCTTGCAGTTCTACCAGTTTTTGCCTCACATCATTTGACCCTCTGTTGTCAGGTGTGTACACACTAAGAATTATGTTTTGTTGAAGAATTAACCATAAGGGTTCTTTTTAATTGCATGTTTTAAACTAAACTTTTTATTTTTCTGAGATAATTGTAGATTCACATGCACTGATAAATAATATAGAGAAATCCAAAGTACCCTTTACCCAGTTTCTCTCAATGTTAACATCTTGCAAAACTATAGTATAATATCACAACCAGGATATTGATAGAAGTGCAATCCACCAATCCAAATCAGGTTCCCCAGTTTTACTTATACTCATTTGGGTGTGTGCGTGTATATTTAGCTCTATGTACTTTAATCCCACATGTAGGTTCATGTATCCACCACAATCAAGATAAAGAACAATTCCATCATTACCAATATTCTTCAAGTTGCCTTTTTATAAACACACCCACCTCCCTTCTCCCCTCCTCCTGCACCAGTCCCTAACCTCTTGTAACCACTAATCTGTTCTCCATTTCCCTAATTTTGTCATTTCAAGAATGTTTGCCCATATAAATGAGCAAAGGATCTGAATAGACATTTCTCCAAAAAAGATGTACAAATGACCAATAACCTCCACATCATCCACCATCAGAGAAATGCAAAGCAGAGCCATATCAGATACCACTTCCCACTTCCCAAGTGGTATCTGATAGCAAGGATGGCTATTATCAAAAAGACAGCGTTGGCAGGAATATGGAGAAACTGGGACTCTTACAGTGCTGGTGAGACAGTGAAACAATGCAGCTGCTTTGAGAAACACTCTGGCAGATTCTCAAAAGATTAAATATACGGTTATCATATGATATCATATGACCCAGCAATTCCACTTCTAGGTATATGCCCAAGAGAAATGAAAACCTATGTTCACACAAAAACTTGTATATGAAGATTCATAGCAGCTTTAGTGGTAGTAATCAAAAACTGGAAACAACGCAAAGGTCTATCAACAGATAAGTACGTAAACAAATTGTGGTGTATTCATACAATGCAATGCCACCTATCAGTAAAAGGGAAGGAACTATTAATACATGAATTAGCATGTATTACTTTCAAAATAATTATGCTGAATAAAAGAAGATAAGTCCCAAAAAAGTGCATATACATACTGTATTATTTCATATATATAAAATTCTTAAAAATGCAAACTAATCTGTAGTGACAGAAAACAGATCAATAATTGTTTGGGGAGTGGATAGGGGACTAAGTGGGAAGGGAAGAAAGGATTATAAAGAGGATGATGGATATGTTCATTATCTTGATTGTGGTCATGGTTTCACAGGTATATATCTATGTCAAAACTTATCAAAGTGTATACTTTAAATACATATCGTTGATTATATTTCAATTATATCTCAATAACGAGTTCTGTAAGTACACAGTTAAAGAACATACTTCTAAAAACCCCTATAATCATACAAATTCCTCTTCCTCCATGTTCTCATGTCTTTCTACATGTTTGTGTTTTTGCCACTGAAAATCAGAATGTTTTACTTTCTCCACTTAACACTATTTCAATAATTATTTCTTTTTCTTTTTTAGAGATTTTATTTCTTTATTTGAGAGAGAGAGAGAGCAAGAGCACAAGCAGAGGGAGCAGCAGAGGGAGAGGGAGAAGCAGGCTTCCTGCTGAGCAGGGAGCCCAGTGTGGGTCTCGATCCCAGGACCCTGGAATCATGACACGAGCTGAAGGCAGCCGCTCAACTGAATGAGCCACCCAGGTGCCCCTCAACGATTATTTCTTAACTTATCCTTTATTATCATTTTTTTCAGGTTCTTGCACAAATTAGGAGTATACATCTCAATGAATTCTCACAAAGTGAACACAGCCATAAGACCTTGCTTTGAAAACAAGGATCTCTGTTTTTGAAGGGTAGTATTTGGGGTTGAATAATCCACTGTGCACTGTCAAATATAAAACATAGCAGGGAGTCAGTGAAAGTGGTAAAAACAGATTTTCTTCAGGAACTACCGACATTGGGGGAAATTCAAATTTCTGATTTGTGCAGAAGTGATGGGAGTGTTTTAAAGGAAGAATGAGGGAGCAGCAAGGGGGCAGAATGAACAGAATCAGGGAAGGGAATGAGGGAGCAGCAAGGG